>NC_143014.1:100948395-101100126 GCF_055824585.1 Amblyomma mixtum | reverse complement strand
GAAAAGTTAGCAAATTCCACTCCTGAAAACTGTGGACCATTGTCACTGATAACGGCCAAAGATATGCTATACCTAGCAAAGTCAGCCCTCAGGCATCTGAAAACACTTGCAGGTGTTGTAGACGTCAACTGATCAGACTCCGAAAATCTACCGTAGTAGTCAACTGTTGCCAGGAAATGCTTCCCTTGAAGTTCCATTAGGTCGACACCTACTCTTTCCCATGACTTTGTTGGCGTTGGGTGCGGCTGCAGGGCATCCTTTGCTGCTTGTTGACATGCGCCTGGAATATTTCACATGTCGCAATTTTTTCCTGCTCTTCCTGATTCATTCCTGGCCAGAAAATGCATCCGCGTGCCCTTCTGAGGCAACTCTCAGTTCCAAGATGAGAAGACTGCAATTTCCTCTTGATTTGCTCGTGCACGCTCACGGGAATGACGACACGTTGACCTTTGTACACCATTCCATCTTCTATAGTTAATTCGTCCCTGAAGTTGAAGTACTACTTGACGTTGGCTGCGAGGCTTGACGTCAGCTTGACTGCTTGACGTCGGCCGGCCACTTCGTATGATGCTCCTCAGCCTGCACAGCGCTTAATCCCTCTGAGTAGCATTTCTGATCTCATCAAGTGTTTCTTGTCTTACACGTTGACGCGCAACAATATTCACGTCCGTGTATTCGTGACTGCCTTCAGTATATAGAAAGAAGGCTCTAGACATCGTGCTTGTGATGACAGGCTCTTTTCCTGGGCAATATTCAACCTCTATGCCGTATCGCTGCACCTGTAGCAGCATGCCCTGTAGGCACTCTATTCAGAGACTTTGTGACGATGGATTGCAGGTGTTTGTGATCAGTAACCACTCTTGTGTGACGGCCAAACACATATTGATGGAACTTTTCCAGTGCAAAAAAATTGCTAAGATCTCCTTTTCAGTCTGAGCATACCTGGTTTCTGTAAAGGTAAGTGCCACACTTCATTGTAAGTTTCTTTTTTACATCATAGAAAACTAGCACTAGTGGTGCTGTGGCCAGACGTTTCATGGCCTCAAATGCTTGATCTTGGTCACTTGTCCATATCCGTTGGCCATCTTTGGCTGTTAGTCTTCTTATTCGTTCCATGACATCGGGTATGCCAGATAGGAATCTGGCGATGTCGTCAACCATGCCGCACATTTGAAGGACTCCGATCACATCTGTGGGTGGAGCCATTCCACGATCTTTTCAGGGTCTGCCATAAATCCTTTGCTTGTCAGATTATGGCCCAAGGTGGTCGCTTCTTCGGTGTTAGACTCTAGTTTCTGTCTGTTCGAATTCGTTGTTCACTGCATGAGGTTGAGGTTGTTGCAAGCTACAGGTAGGATTAGCCTTGCGAATCATGCCGGCAGCTGCTCCACCGTAGCGACACTTAAATGTCAAATAAGGCCCACAAATCATGCACATACCTGAGACCGGGCTGTCTACATCGCTATATACACAATCACCCATAATAGTCAATTGTCAACGTCTGCTGTCATCATCTGGAATTCATATCCGAGCACAGGAGGAACTTTCAAAGAAGATGTGAAGCCTCCTCTCTTGAATAGCTTCTACAGCTTCTGGTCGTGGTCATTTTGTGCCTTTTCCCTGCTCTGTCCTGTGCCGTGCACGAGTATATCATCTGCAACACATGTAACGCCTTCGAGAGCATCCAAAGCTGCCTATAGTCGTTTCTGAAAAAATTTGCTCCCAAGAGCCAAACCAAATGGCAAACGAAGCCATCTGTATCGTCCAAACGGTTCTGGAATGTAGTTAAAACACACGATTCTGGGTCCAGGACACAATGCCAATATCCATTCTTCAAATCGATTTTTGAGAACACCTTTGTCTGTGACAGCTCAGGCAAAATGTCATCCACTATTGGAAGTGGGTACTGTTCTCTCCGCAGTGCTTTCTTCAGCTACAGTGGGTCTATGCAGATTCTGAGCTCACCCTATTTCTTCTTTGCCGCTACCTTGCGGCTCACTCGTTCAGTTGGTTGATCTATTTCGGCAACGATCTTAATCCAGTCCTCGCAGTACCTGCCGAAGCTGACTCCCTGCTCACTGGTAGGCTCACTGGTACTCGACACGCAGCAGAGACATCTGACGGAGAATGTGGGTCTACGCTTGCAGGCGTCACTGTTCCGGGCAAACTACCTTAATCCTGCATGAAAATTGCTGGCAACTTGTCCACGATGGCACTCTTCGTAGCTGACAATGCACTTTGCTGGACTGCTGACACCATTTTATAGTTGACCGTTATGAGTGCCATCTTTTCAGATGTATATCTTCCCAACAGTGGTGACAGGTGGCTGTCCACGACAAATTCAAATGAGTACTTTTTTTTGTGACACAGGGTACCTGAGGTGGAGCCCGCACTTGCATTTTAGAGTGATGGCCGTTCCATTGTACACCCTCAGGCGTGAAGGAGCTTCATCTAGCTGGCTTCCTTGGGTGTATCTTTCTGGAAGGACGTTCACTGATGCTTCACTGTCAACCTGGAATCTGATGTGCCCATTGTTGTATATGTTTTCTAGCATAACAAAGATTCCATCGTTCTCTTTCTTCTGGAGAGCAAGAATTTCCTCTGAACTTGACTTTATTGAACAGCTTTGATTCTTTCCTTGCTCTTGCACTGCTTCGCAAAGTGATTCTTCTTTCCAAATGTACACTTGTTGCACTGTTTTCCCAAGCCGGACATGCGCTCTTATTAAATATATTAAATATGTGGCAGTTTCTGCAGTACTTGCGCGGTTTCTTCGGAGCTGACTTGGCTAGTAAAGGCTTCTTAGTCGTTCTCACGACGTGCACGGGACCTACGTCATGCTTAGGACTGCCTCAGTTGGCGCACCGAATTCAAGCATATTGGATACATCGATGACTGTTGATCCGGCACTAGTCAGCGTCACTTTCTGTTCACCAGTTTTCTTTTCCGGCCTCGTTGCTGTCAAATGCAGCTCCAAAAGTTACTTAAAACTTGCTCACTTGGAACGCAAGTCACCTGAACCGAGAAGCACATTTGCTGCGGCGGCTTCATCTCCATATTACTAGCCGTTGTCTTTTTGTCTTTGCGTTGACTGCAGTCCACTCGCTCGCACTCACGTCTCGCTGCTCACGCTCAATGTGACCGGCTCGGTAGCTGTCGTTGTCTTGCTTCATTTCAAGCGCTGATTACTGTCGTGCACTTCTGACATCACGCCAGATGAATGAATGCCGCATGAAAGAAACAGGCACTCGTCGTTACTCAAACGCCATATTAGCGCGATAGCGTTGAAGGCCCAGTTGTCCAGAAAATCTAGTGTCAACGTTGTGAGCGAAAAATAACGAGCATGAGTGGTAGGTGGTGCCCAGAGAGCAATCTAGGTGGCAGATGGACCACCTAGGTCACGTGACCTTGCAGCATCATCACAACCTGGCCACCGGATAGTGAGCGAACTGCCCACCATGCTAGGTGGAATGATTGGTCCCTCGGGCACGCCACTGGGAGCACCTGCCATCGCAGGGCAGTGGCGCATCTCTTAACCGTTGCACCACTGCTCCAGGAGGGACATGAGGACTAACAGGGATCTATGAATGTAAAGTAGAGAATGACCTTCTGTATATATGAGAACTAACCCAATACGCTATCGCGTCGTACCCTTAAGGCGGAGCTTAATTTTTTGTTTATTGCCCAAAAAGCGGGTCGAATATATACAGCTGCTGGAGGGGATGTCGCTGATACTGATGACAATAGTAAAGTACCTTTTTCAACATACCTACATTGATTAGTACTCACTGCCCTACACATACACACACGTGGACATAAAGGAGCGTTCCCCGGACGCAGGTTCCCCACTGAGAACACATTTACTACCCACACGCCATCTATAGGGGTAGCGGTGTAAATCAGACCGCGGGGTTTTTCAGTGGCCGCCGCATGCCTGCGCCACTATGGCACGTCAAGCAAAGAGGATATAAAGCATCAGCATGCTCATTGCTACTCGCTTAATTCGTACCTCGGTAATTAACATTTATCTAATTGTACACATACTCATTATGATACACTCGTAAGATACCACTCTGCGTGAAAGACCCATGACATACATATAAACCTTAGCTTGTACCTTGCCGTACAAGTGTGCCTGCAATTATTTTAAATCTTTCTCGACACAAGGCCGACGCCACCTCTGCTGCTGAGTGGGAGCCTCAAAGCGGTCGCTTTAGAAGACGTCGCTAAGAAGAATTGCCCTATAGGATGGATACAGCATCACCGACGAGTCTGTAATGAAATCGTGGCTTTTTGGGCTTGTTGGTGCGTATTCATAGCAATTAAGACTGCAGCGCATCAGGGGACGAGGACACACGAAGAAGAAACTAACTCGTGGTCGTGTTGATCGTTTCTTCTTCGTGTGTCCTCGTCTCCTGCTGCGCTAGTCTCGCTTTGTAATGACAGAGCGCACATACGATAGGGACAGCGCATGTGGCACTAACAAGACTGTTTATGCAAGGCTGGCGATATCAGAAAGCATAGTCGTGCCTTTGCAGTCTTCCGTATTGACGTTGAGATCTGTGGAAACAACAGTCGGAGAAAAAGCTGGAAACTTGGTAGCTGACGGTGCACATTGGTAGTCTTCAGGGAGAGTGCCTCGAGGGTCCTCAAAAATGCAATGTCTTGACGGGGCGAAATAATTTATACCTGCAGCGTCTCCAGACGCATTTAAGAGCTCCCTAATGTCTTTTGAGGTCTCAAAATGTTGTTTTGTTATCGTCTTCTCCTGTAAAGCGATAAAATCTCATATTGCTTGTGTGCCTGTAGTATCCTGTCCTGTGAATTTAAAAAGCGGCCCTTTCTTTACAATTTCTGAATTAACTTGCAGCTCACAATGTCATACGACTTCAGGGTGAGAAGTATACACTTGATGTCAATTAAATTACCCCAGGAGCTGCGGCTTTAGTTGTAGCCATTTTCAGTTGCGATATATCGAACCTAAAGAAAAGCCAAGAACCTGATACTGCAGCGAGTTTTCACGGTGTCTTCGGCGCGCCATGACAGCGTCCAGTAGCCCGCAACCTGGCATGTCTGAAGTCTCCCTATAGTCATATCCACCAATTCTGGACAAAATCATTTTTCAACAGGGAATAGTTTATGAACGCAATTTTTTCCATATATTAGAAGATTTTACTATAAAATTCAATATGTCCTCTGACCTCCCCTCGGCAGGCTTTCATTTATTCGCTACTAACGTTTTTTCCTACTGCGAAAAACGTTCCCCATTGGTTTCCTATGCCAGTTTTAACTACTAGATGCGCGCGATGGAAAAACTTCAACAGAAAGATTTTGCTACGCATCGAAGAATGGATCGCTACCTTCAATATTTCCATAACAGTACCTTACAATATTTCAACATTAAAAATTTTTATCCAAGAATGCTGTACTTGTGGTTGCAACACACCTACTTCAGGACTAACACATTGGTATATCGAAAAGAACATTAGCTATTCTTTCAATGCACCCGGCGCATCTAACGGACAGAAAATTTCATGACATCCGATTCCGAAAGAGCGTGGATCTTTGCGTATAAAGGACAGAAAGCCTCAAGTGGCTGCGGCGTAACGGGCCTCGTCAGTCCGGCGCACCTGGACATTTGCGATTAATGGCGAGGAATCACAACAAAGTATTTAAGGGGATAAACAGGGACTCCATCCTGCCGAACTTACGGTGGCAGGCTTTTGGAAAGTGCACACTGATTTTGCATGCCAGACGACTGAACTCTTTCTCATCATCCATGAGGTGACAACGATTAATGGCTGGAAATAACTTTTTCCAAACGGTAAAGTTTACTCATATGTTTGTCACCGATTTCAGTTCACCTCACGATTCCAGGTGAGCATGCACTTAAGGATGAAGTTCAAGACAGCATGGCACTATGACACTTTGGCACTATGCAGAGCACTATGCCTAGTTCAGGCAGCGTTAAGTTGCCTCCCGGCAAATTGCCGAGCCGTGCAAATGGTACAGGTGCCCACAAAAGTTTTCGGAACACGAAAATTACGACAACTTAATTTCTGAGCAGTTTCAGCATGCATCCACGAACTGACGGATAACTCCGTACTTTCCTTCGCGAACAACACGATGCACTTCTTAATGCCAGGCTGTGCCTCTGTGCAGCGAGAAAATTGAGGCTTTTTGTGATTGCAGCGTTTCGAAAACTTTTGTGGGCACCTGTAGGGGCCAGCATATGTCTATAACAGTGCATGTGCCAAATAGCATGCGTCAAGAAGTGACAAAAATGACAATAATTAAAGAGGTCTCCGACGGTTCTATCAGAAATAATGACTAATACTGTGAAAAGCATGTCATGATATTCATAAAACGAAGTCTGGTGATAACCAAATCTGTGCTCCTATTTGCTGCTTGAGCATCCAGCAAGCCGCTCACCCATAGACTATATTCATAATCGAAAATACTTTCTAGCATAACGGAAGAACAGCATTGTTTGCACTCATCGCGGCTTTCCCCTCCCCCTTCCTTCCTTCCTTCCTTCCTTCCTTCCTTCCTTCCTTCCTTCCTTCCTTCCTTCCTTCCTTCCTTCCTTCCTTCCTTCCTTCCTTCCTTCCTTCGTTTCTTCTTTGTAGGGGTAGGGGTGGGGGGGGGGGGGAGGGGAGTGGTTCTTTATTGCGTAGTACTGGAAAGAACACTCTCTACACCTATGCTTGACAGATGCTTTCGTGACAAATCGAACTTCTTTAATTATGGCTTACGAGCGGCTCGCTGCATGTTGAGTTAAAAATGCACGTTCGTTAGCCTCCAATTACTACAAAACAATAAAGGCGGGTACGTACGACAGTAGCCGACCGCGCGCAGCTGAGCATTGTCCCCGACGTTGTGGCGCGCTGCTAAACTCCTGGGCGTGCACGGTGCCGCCGCGAAAATGGGATACTGCGTATGCCAGCGACAGAAAACGTTCCCTCGCGTCCGTTCCTCCGAACCGGTCGCCAAATGGCGGCGGCCAAACGCGATGTCCTTGCGCGAGCGGAGCGCGTACAAGGCCACCGCTGTTTTGCGCGGACGCCCGAATCTAATCCGTCGAAAGGGCTCCGCCTCGTAAGCGGCGAAACAGGCGAAGCGTGCCGGCGTGGCTTCGGCGCTGGTTGTGCTGACGTAAGGGTGTTCGGTAAAGTTGGGTCATGGACTGACGAGCGGCGATAACGCCGTCTTCCGACGCTCCCCTTTCCGGGATCCCATCTGTTCGCCGTCGGAAAGTACTTAGCGAAACTTTCCGGCTGCCTTGTTTTCTCTCGCCTGAGGAAGGGACCTGTTGCAAAGAAGAAGAAGGGCAAAGCCTGCGGACTAAGAGACTCGAGTGAGGAGCCCAAGCTTGTATTGCACATTCTTTGAATATACCGGGCGTCCCAGCTAAATGTAACCGAACTTTTAAAAAACGCGAAATGTCCTAGTCCAGTGAAACCAACTCAGGGTTGTTCATAGCCGCGTGGCCTAGTCTTGAGTATTTTTTTCAGTCTTCAAAGTTAAGTAAATAGTTAAGTTTAATTAGCTAACTTTTTAATTATTAACTTCAGGAAGAAAGTGTCAATGCAAAAGTTTTAGATCACCTCGAAAAACCGCTAGTAGTGCTGTTTCCGTCAAGTTACGATTTACGTAGCTTAATTTATTGGCCTTAAAAGAAAGTTGTCGCGTGACCAGCTGCACGCACACTTCTCTGCCCCAATGTGCACCCAAAGTCTCATCGAGGAGAGGACTTCAGAAAAAATGGATTTTATTCTTTAAGGCGCGTCTTGGGACGTTGAAGTGGCACAGTTGTCATGTCGAAGCTTTTTCTTATTGTGCGGGTTATTTTTATTTTATTTTATTTATTTATTTATTTATTCATACTGTTAACCCTCTGTATGAGGGTCATTACAGGGAGGGAAACATATACAGATACAAGTGTAATTCTCTTCGCTAAAAACACTCAAATGCACAGAATTACAGATTTGCGCAGCAATCTTCCAGGAACATGTTCACACCTATCCCAAATTTGTCTACATCTGTTTGGTCCACAACGTCACTTGGTAGTTGATTCCAAATTTCTACAGCATCGGGAAAAAAGGAGTAGCAATAGAAATCAGTACGTGTAATAATAGGTTGTAATACCTTACTGTGATTTTTCCGTGGGCAACGCTTCATGGGAGGTGTAACATAGTGTTGTTTATTAACTTTGACTTTATCATTCATTATCAGAAAAAAAAGTTTCAATTTCTACTTTGTTCTTATTTCTAACGATTCTAACTGACACTGTTTTAGCATTGCTGTGACTGAATCAGTGCGGTGGTATTTAGAGCATATAAAACGTGCTGACATCCTTTTCAATCTTTCCAGTTTTCGTTTTAAACCCTTCCACACTGCACTTGCGTACTCTATGACTGGGCGCACGAACGTCTTGTACGCAATCAATTTAATTTCTCTAGTCACATTCGGCAACTTCCTCCTCAGGAAACAGAGCTTCTGGTAGGCTTTTCAATAGACATTTTCAATATGGGTGCGCCAGTCAAGATTATTTGTTAGTGTCACTCCCAAGTATTTGAGACACTTTACTTCAACTAAGGAATTTTCACCGATATTGTATCGAAACATCATAACATTCTGCTTCCTCGTTACTTGCATGTAATTAGATTTTTGGTAGTTTATTTCCACACCCCATTTCAGGCACCACGAGTTTAACGACTGAAGACACCTATTTATGTTCGTCTGAACTGCCGGGGAAGCTACAGGAGAGTAAATTAAACAATCATCGGCAAAAAGTTTCATTCTGACAGGCGATTCGACGATAGCAGAAATATCATTTATATACAATAAAAACAAAAGCGGACCTAAAACGGAGCCCTGTGGCACCCCCGACAGAACTTCACGCCTATCTGATACTGCACTTTCTATTTTGACGACTTGACAGCGGTTACTTAGATAGGCCTGAATCCATAGTACTATATTTTCAGCGATTCCTAATCTGCGCAGTTTAAAAAGAAGCTTATGATGCGGAACTTTATCGAAAGCGTTCGAGAAGTCCACACAGACCACATCTACCTGCTGACGTTCGTCTATAGCCTTGCAAAAGTCGTTCACTGTTTCAATTAACTGCGTCACTGTCGAAAGGCCGGTCCGAAAACCATGCTGGAATGGACACAATAGGTCATTTATTTCCAAAAAAATGAAGGATGTGTTTAGCTATATGTGTTCAAAAATCTTGCAACATACGGAAGTGAGTGAAACTGGCCTGTAATTTTTTACAAGAAGTCGATTACAGCCTTTAAAAATCGGAACTACTATTGCGCTGCGCCAGTCACGAGGTAAAGAATGATCCCGCAATGACTTTTGAAACAAAATTTGCAAATAATATGATAACCACTCAGCATACCGTTTAAGGAATTCCGTCGGTATTTCATCGGGACCGCTCGATTTCTTCGGGTCCAGAGACAGCAGCTGCTGACAAATGCCCTCCCTATTGATGTGAATCTCGTGCATTGAGTATGGCAACGTGTAAATTGTTGTATGATCACTCTGAATGTCATTGTCATCCCTACTAAAGACCGACTGGAAGAAATCATTAAACAGATTTGCAATATCGTTTTTATCAGTCACCTCATCGTCCCCATCCATTACCTGTGTGAGTGCGTTCTTTTTCGCTGAAAAATATCGCCAGAACTTTTGCGGTGAGCTTGTGAGAAAATTCGTCAGTGTTGTACTGAAGAAAGTTTTTTTAGAATCTAGTAACACTGTTTTGAGCTTCTGTTTGATGTTTGAAAGTTCTGCCGCTCTATTTTTTTTGCTTTCGTAGCCTTTTTACCTTGTGATGTAACTGAATGATCTCTCTAGTGATCCAAGGATTGAGCTGCTTCGATTTCTTTGAGCGAGTAGGAACAAATCTATCAATGCAATTTTTTAGTGTGCCCTTAAAACGTTGCCACAATTCCTCGACACTTTCATCGTGTGATGCAGTTGCAAACTGATTCAACTTTTCTTCTAAGACGTCTAAGATAGACGTATCATCTGCCCGGCTGTAATCTTTGACCCGTATTAAAACATGCGATTTTTTGCGAACTTGTGTGTTCAACCGCACATTCAAACAGATCATCTTGTGGTCAGATAAACCCGGCTCGACAGATATAGTGTGGTCTGCAACTTTAGGGGATAAGAAAACCAAGCCCAACAATGACTGGGACCTTGACGTAACCCTTGTAAAATCATTTACTATTTGCTTAAGGTTATGAGTAAACATAATTTCCATTATTTTATTCGCACTGCTTATTTCTACATTACCTGTTGACAAAGTTTCCCAATTAATATGTGGCAAATTGAAGTCGCCAGCCATTATCAGTCTGGTGTTCTTATTTACATGAGAGTTAAGGAACAAAAGCAATTCACCCAAAAATTTAGGAGACGTAGAAGGCGGCCTGTACACAACACCAACTAAATGTACAAGGTTCCCACAAGAAACCTTGCACCACACCATTTCAGAAAGGCTGCAGTTAAGAGCGACTGCAGATACTGTGCTTTTCATAACAATAGCCACACCCCCTCCTTTAGAATTTCTATCCCATCTAAAAACATGGTAGCCTGGTGGGAAAATGCTATCGTTGCTAATTCCCTCATGTAACCAGGTCTCGGTTATTAACAATAAGTCAGGGTTCTCGAAAATTAGCAAATGTTCTAAATCAGTTGTTTTGTTTGCTACACTGCGGGCGTTTAACAGAATAATTCTGAGCTATATTTGCGAGGAATCGCTATGATCATCAGAATCTACAGTTGATTTGGTCGGGGATAGCGAACTATGACCAGCAGACTTATCGTTAACTTTGGGTCGTCCTATCTTATCTGGCTGGGTTCGGTACAGACAACGCTCTTGTTCATGATCCCATGCGTAAATGGTGTTGTTAATCTTAAGTTTATCATGTATCAGTTTGACCTTTGTTCCGTTATCTGTTTCTGCTTTACTACTTTGCCATAGTTTTTTTCGTACTGCTACTGTTTCCTTCGCATAATCTGGGCGTACACTTATCGGGCCGCCTTTCAACTTCCCGCAATTCTTAAATACCAACTCTCTTTCTCTAGATTCGAAAAAGTGCATAATGACAGATCTATGGCTACCAGTTTTTTTCTTGTCTATACGATGAATTCTGTCTATAGTTTTCGCCTGAACGCCCAATTTTTCATTAAATATCTTCTGAACCACGGCTTCCCTCAGATCGGAATCTGATTCGTCTTTTGTTTCTTTGACACCAAAAACCAAAAGATTATTACTTCTGCTCCTGTTCTCGTATTCAGTCCACCTATCTGCCTGCTGACGAACAAGGGTCTCTAAATTTTGCATTCGTTTGTTCATTTCTTCAATAATATCAAGAAATCCAGTCATCCTATCGCATTTTGCATTAAGTTCGGTCATTTCTGTTCTCAGTTTATCTATTTTAGCACCCGATGTGGCCTGGTTTTCTAGAATTAACTGAAACACTTCAGCAGTCTTTGGCCCCGGGTTTTCCTCAATATCTCCAGAAACCAACAAAGACAATAACATAGACCAAGAATCACTCAAAACAGTCAACAATCTTCCAGGGTTATGGTTAAAGGCCGGTAAAAAAACTACTTTACGTAAATATTACTTTGCGGCAAATGTCTCAATAAGCTGTTTCTCAAAGCGATCTGCAACTTTTCCATTGACACTTTGTTCCTCAAGTCAATAATTAAAGTTAATTAAGCTTAACTAATTAGACAACCTTGAAGAACGAAAAAAATACTGCAGACTAGGTCACGCGACTCTAAACAACCCTCATTTGGTTTCAGACGGCTAGGACACCCCGTGTTTTTTAAAAGCTTGGTTACATTTAGCTGGGACACCTGGTATATCAAATGTTGCATAGATTTGGGCTTTGTGCCTCTCTTCTGATCCTCCTCAGAGAAATGCACCCTTCTCATTCATTTGGCTGTCTGCACTGGTCTGACGACACAGAGAATACCGGATCAAGCGCTGACCAGGGACTGAGCGAATGCATTAAGAAATGCATAATATATAATAAAACGAGGACATGTGCAGACCAAGGTAATGGTGCAAAAGTGAAACTGAAATCAGAAACTAAAGGCGACGCATCCGACATGTGTAAAAAGACAGTGCAGTTAGTAACGGACGAAATAATATTATCGTGATAGGCATATTCAGCTTCAAGCAACAATCGCTCACACACCTGTATGCGCTATTTTGTAATTTTAAGGCATCCACTATCCCTCGCACTGTCAGATCGTCGTGGTTTCACTAAAGAAACGGCTCTGGATTAAACGCCGGCGCTTTCTTGCGAAGTCTAAAATTGGATTAACACAACGACGCGGACTTTGCGTCTGAAAAATTGTAAATTGTGGATTTTAACGTCCCGATTCGACACATGGGTATGAGGGACGAGACAGTGCAGGGCTCCGGATTAATTTAGACCACCTTGGTTTCTTTAACGTACCCTGAAATCGCACAGCGCCAGAGGTGGGCAGATGCCCTGATATTCGCCTTTCCTCCCTCACTCTGTCCGGTCAATCGTCGGCCCTCCCTCTCCCTCGCCCTCATTTTGTAAATTCCCTGGCCCTCCCTCGATCATTCCGTAAAAATTGCTCGCCCTCTCAAAGAGCAGACGACGACGACTCATGCATGTTACGGCGTCGCTTCTACGCAGCAGACCCATCGCTGTATTCCTAGTAAGCGCATCAATGTAGCCTAGACAGGAATCGAACGCCTGACCCACGGGTGTATATATATATATATATATATATATATATATATATATATATATATGAGGAAGCCAACAGCCACAGAAACCAAGGAGGGACACAGGGGATTTTTAATTAATTTATTTATTTTGTGCTGTTGTTCGAATTAGAATATTACTGAATATGTTATCGCTTAAAGCTAATTAATTCCACCGGCGGCATGGGGTTGTTTTTTCTTCTGCTTTTCTAATCAATTAGCTTTAAGCGATAACATATTAAGTAATATTCTAATTCGAACAACAGCACAAAATAAATAAATAAATTAAAAATCCCCTGTGTCCCTCCTTGGTTTCTGTGGCTGTTGGCTTCTCTCATATTTATAACGAGCCCCTCATTCCCCTTCCCTTGTTTGCTATATATATGCCGCTTTTTTACTTTGCAAGCGTAACACGGTTGTCTAGAATTTGGAAGGCTTTGTTGCAATCGCAATCGTCCCTCTCCGTCGACGATCGCGATTGTTCTGCATGAGCAGAAGGTACTGCGATGGCTGTCCATCTGCTAGAGCAGCTGCCGATAGAAGGGAAGCAGTGGCGTGGAAAAAGAGCGCGGAACTCGAGTGAAGCTGCGGCACGTGTACACTCGTGCGCCGACGCCGCGTTCACGACGCCACGCTCAGCGATGTCACCGTTAAGAGGAGAGTGCATGCACTCAAGCTCAGAACATATATGCAGCGCAAGTTTAACCTCCTGACTGGTTTCCTTCTCTTGTCATGTGCGTCTTCCAGAATTTTTATGTGCGGACGGCAGCGCATATGGCAGGCTCTCTGCGATTATGAATAGCAGTTTACCAATACCCCTTAAGGGAAAAGTATACAGCAGCTGCATCTTAGCGTTACTCACCTATGGGGCAGAAACGTGGAGGCTAACAAAGAGGGTTCAGCTTAAGTTAAGAACAACGCAGCGAGCTATGGAAAGGAAAATGATAGGTGTAACGTTAAGAGATCGGAGGAGGGCGGAGAGGGTGAGGGAACAAACACGGGTTAATGACATCCTGGTCGAACTCAAGAGGAAGAAACGGGCTTGGGCAGAAAGGTGAACGGATTGTTTGCGTGGATACCGTGGCCGCCGCTGGCAAAGGACAGGGTTAATTCGAGACACATGGGAAAAGCCTTTGCCCTGCAGTGGGAGTAGTCAGGCTGATATGGTGATGATGATGGAGTAAGGATCGAGTGGTGGTGGCGTAAGGCCGTATGCCGAGATCGCTTAATTCGACCTAGTCAAGTAATTAAGGCTGGAGGAGGTCAAAGAGGTTCCCGATATTTCACGCGACAACAATAAAAAAAATCTTCGAACATGGCCGAGTAGCCTAGCTAAGGCATCAGTAAACGAAGCTTATTCTCTGTAGCGCCTGCAGCCACTAGTCTCGATTCCCACTCAGGAGAGTGTGGTAGTCGTTCTCTTTACTGCTTTAGCAGCTTAGCCTCCTTTCTCAAAAATTCTAAATTCTGTGTGTGTGCGTGTGTGTGTGCGTGTGTACGCATAAGTACCCCCGAAAGCAGAAGTCTGGACAGCCGTCACCGTACCTGTTGGTAGACCACCGGACGCGAAATTCGAAGGTAGTGGGTTCGGATCGCACCAACGGTATGCTGCTGTTTTTTTATTCTTTCTAATAATTACACTACTAAGCCCTTATTGATGAGCACCACAAATTATTTTTAAAAAGTACACCCCCTATGCTCCTTGGTTTTGGTGACCGTTGGCTTCCGTCATGTGCGGCAGCGATAGTCAGATATAAGCCGCCGATCAGAAAATTCGAGATCCAGCAGTCCGAGAACAGAGTGACGAAGCTGCCCTGTAGCGATTAGCATTTTTTTTTTATATAAGCAGAACAATTTCAGCGCATCGGCTTAATCTCAAAAATCCCTTCAGCGCAGTTACATTTTATTGGAGTAGCATCTTTCTGGGCGTAGTCATTATCGCATTCCAGCGAGCGCGTGTATTTTCGCATTGCCTCTTTGTGTAATCGCTATTTATAATTTTTCTCTGAGTATCGTACCGCTGCTACATGCCCGCCTTTCCTTGCTTATTTCCGTCTCGTGTAACAAAAAATGTTCGTATTCTTAAAAAAATAAGTTTATATTTCTTTGTTTTGTTGTAATAGCATTAATATGTGGGGTTTAACGGAGGACTCCAGATTAAAGTAGACCAGCTGGGATTCCTCAACTCTCATCGCACAGCACACGCGATTTTTTGCATTTCGCCGCGAGACGGGAACGTTTCCACTCCGCCACGACTGCTCGTGTGGCTGAACCGAGTCCCGAACCGGTTCGGAGCGGTTCCTTTGAATCGTTCCGGTTCGGGTTCAGTTCCAAGATGGCGAAAAAAATTTCGGTTCGGTTCAGTTCCGGTTACGGGCAAAAATACGGGTTCAGTTTCAGTTTCGGGTTCAGGTTCGGTTCCGGTTCGACACCCTGCCAAGGGGTTCCTCTGCACCAAATTCGCAACAGAGGAGCCTACTGGGATTGACAGACAATGTCCATGAGGTGATCGACAAACCCAGGCTTGGATGGGTAGGGAACTGTCAATGTTTGCTCGAGCTCAAGTCTGCAACATTTTTTTTATTTGCAAAACCTGCCTATGTGGTGCAGGTTCGCCACTGTGCAAGGAAGAAAGTGCAGGTGATGCACAGAATATTCGCTACCTTCGTATGACGCTCCCAATGGGAACCCATGCGTCGTGACAATTACCCGAATTCTAGAGTCTGGTGGAACAGGCCTTGTTCACTTATTCGTGCATCCGCTTGTTTCACGTTTTTTTTTTTCAGATCGACAAACCACCCCCCTTTTTAGTAGCTATGCTTATTAGGCGTCTTAATGCTCATTTGCCTTTCCTATTCGCACCGACTGGCATGGGCGTCCGAAAGGGGGGGGGGGGGGGGGGAGGCAACCGCCCCCCCCCCCCCCCCCTGGAATTACGGATATTATTTATGCACTAGTAGAAAACAACTATACAGCTTGATTAGCACACTTAGGTGATATTAACTTATCGGATTTTGCTTATTGAGTTCAAATTTTTGTTCATTAATATGTTTGTTCCCCAAGCCTAGCACTATAATTTGCTGCTTCTAATTTTTGTTTCACGTGCGCAGTTTAGACCACAAGTAGTTCCTTTTTGGTGCTAACCTACCGCCGCCCCCATACGCGGCCATCGGGTGCTCCCCCCCCCCCCCCCCCCCCCCCCCCGTAAAAAGTTCTGTGGACGCCCTTGCCAGCTGGACACACTCTTGAGGGGCCTTATCATCGTAAGTTTCCTCTCCATAAGGTAGATGATTCAGGTATTTAGAGTATTTGTTCCTATAAACCATTTTATCGGCAACCTTTTCCGAGTTTCTTGACACCAGTGTTTTAAAACGCGTTAAGTGAATGTGCATTTCTTTTTGCTGCAAAAACATACTTCTATAAACTACACACATTGACGCTGCCTGTCATTATGCTAAGGAGATGCTTGTGCCATGGACAGTGGCTTGTTGCCTCTGCAATGCGCCGAAGACCATTGACCATTGTTTTGTTCTGTGCAATATGATGCTATGTTCTTCTGGGACATATTTAAGAAGGACATTGAAATCGCACCTTACAGTATCCGTTTTTGCTTGTTGAGAAAAGCTGTGTGTATGTGATGTCTTTATTTATTTATAACTATTTACTATATATAACTATTTATTTATAAATAGTGCCATCAACATAAATAGACATGGTCTTTGGAAGAGCCGTATGTTGGACCGCCAGGTCGAACAACTGTGGTCATCTAAATCTTTGTTCCGTGAGCAGTACGCTTTAGTGCGGGGAGTATATGCTGCCCTGGAAGAGCCACCTAGCTGGCTTCCCTATCTTGTTGCATGTGTCCCTCCCATACTTTTGATGCCGCCGCGGTGGCTCAGCGGTTATGGTGCTCGGCTGCTGTCCCGAAAGACGCGGGTTCGATCCCGGCCGCGGCGGCTAGAATTTCTTTGGAGGAGAAATTCTACAGGCCCGTGTACTGTGCGATGTCAGTGCACGTTAAAGAACCCCAGGTGGTCGAAATTTCCGGAGCCCTCCACTACGGCGTCTCTCATAGCCTTAGTCGCTTTGGGACGTTAAACCCCATAAACCAAACCAAACCATACTTTTGATGTTTCAGAAGGTGGAGACATGCAGGGTTATGGTGGGCTTATATTACATAGCCAGATGTTCAGAGGCATAAGCATACTCAGATTTTCTTTTTCGGCACCTTTTCCATGCATAGTGCTCTCGTGCAGTGGCCTGCCGTGGGTTTGAATCCCAGTCGCGGCAATATTTATTTATTCAAGGTCAAGGATTCAGTGATGAGTTGGCTTTTGCAGTGTGGTAGAGCTTTCGCTCTAGAAAAGTTGTGCATCCAGACAATGCAAAGACAGCCTGAGTATGACCTCACGATGTCCGTGTCAAGATGTTCAGTCATCTTCAGGTTGTCTCAAGCTGATCCTCAAGCAGTCCAACTGGGATCCATTTGTCTGTATGTTGCGCATACTTAGGATGTCTTGAGGATCATGTTTGGGGATGTTTTCAGTACTGCTTCAAGATTTGTATCAACAGCTTTTTTTTTTTTTTTTCATTGTAGTGCTGTATTCAAAGCTAATGTAAGAGAAGCTAACCAGAATAAGTAAGAAGAGGCAAAGCAAGGGTTTACCATGCCCAGGGTGGCAGAGAGTGATAACTCTCTCTGGAGTTAAATTCTGCTGCCTCACTCGGAGTGGCCCAAGAACCTAAACAGCCCAACCTCATCAGAAGCATGTGATGCATAAGACCAAGTGTAAAAGCAAAAATTAACTTAATAAGATATCTCAAGGCACATAATTTTTTATGTCACAGTGGTTTCCTTCATTATGCTATCACTACTGTAAACGCATTTTTTAATGAACCTGCAGTTTTTTATTAATGAGAGCTGAGTGCTAGAGATAAAGCTGGTTTGATCTCAGTTCAATTCCACAATATTGTCCTGCGATAGGATGATTCTAGGACATTTGAGGAATTTTCATTCTCGAGTTGTCCAGCAAAGTACAAACTGAGGACATCCTCATGAAGAAATTTAGCCATCAATGCACTCAAAAGGTACTCAATGTCCTGTTTGGGATGAGGATGTTCTGTTCATTTGAGGACGTCCTCATGACGTTTTGTGTTGTGTGGATAACATTCAGGCCTTTGTGCCTTGTATGCAGCATACGAGAACATATTTTCGAAAGCACTGCGCCTTGCAAGTCTTTCCGATGACAAACGGTGACTACCGGTCGCTGCCATTCATGCTCGTGCACAGAAAGCTGCTAACGCGAAGCTTACTGCGCTTTACACCAGCACTAGGCATCTCCTCTCAAGGCATGTATGTTCCCGGCAGCCGCATCTGTTAAAAAATTTCGCCGGCATTCTATATGTCCTGTAGTTCTTATTTTTAATGCGAAAGCATTATATGGCTCGTGTGAGCAAAAAGCCGTGTCACCAGAAGTTGTCTGCAGAGTGTGTCAGCAAAATTGGTCCACAGGAAGTGGTACCTCTCACGTGACGTCATATGTCACAGTCAGATTTAATTGTGCGATGACGGTGCAGTATATAGTAACGCAAACGCAAATGGATAAGTAATAAGGAATAAAGGAATGAATGAAGCAAAGTGCATGGGCCTGCCCGCTGGCTCGAGCTGAGCCACAGTCGCTGCCACGTGCAGATAGAAGAGAGTTGAAAGAGATGTGAGAGGAATGATTGAAAGAAAAGACGCGCGATGCAAAACCGCATCCGCCAAAGCGATGATGCTGGTTTCAGCAACAGATACCCCAGGTGTAGATGAAAACACAGCAAAAGCATCACTGGTTGACCTCAACGTGCTGGCAGCATTACTAACTGCATTCGCACCCAAATTTTGAGCAACTGTTCATCATACAGCGCTCCGGGTGGTATCATAGCATTTTTCTTACATATTTCACTCAAGTTGGAGGCAAGCTTGCGACAGGGGTTCGGACCGATGACACTGCACCTTCAGTTGCATGCTTTCCGAGACTACCTTCTCTCTAAAAGGGGCTCTAATAAAGTTGTGGTATGCCTGGGATGTTAAAACACGCCACTTTACGAATATTTTCCAGGAAGAATTTTTTTAATGCACATTGTAGAAGCCGAGTTATCTGTAGTCAGTTTGAATTTCACCGTCTTCGTGCCTTTCCCTCATCACTTTCTCTCACACAGAGCTAATCTTTGCTGTCGTGTAGTGTGGACACGTGAAGTATTTTTCTGGGGTTTTGAAGAGCTTTGAAGTGAATTTCAGGACAAACCGTGACACAAATTCTAAATGCCTCAGTGAAAAGCAAGTCCATTGAATGTTTTTGCTGGTAACAGTAAGCAGCGCGAGTTCTAAAAAGTATTAGGATCGCGTACCACTGTACACAAACCTTCTTGGCATAAACTTGGGCAATACCAAGCCAACTCACAGTCTTGGAGCAATCTCGGCAGCTCTCTGTAAAGGGCCAATGTCACTCGAACCAGGTGTGCAGAGCAATATTTCGCTCCGGGGTACCCACTAACTTTTCACAGAGTGCGCTTTACGGACTCGTCATTCTTGAAGGAAACTCCTATAGCAGCAACACCCTTTTTTCCACAACACTGCTATTATGGCACAGGCTACTAGAGACTGGTTTTCTCAGAAAGAGCAACAAAGCAGCTGTGCTGGACAGTGTGTAAGTTCTATACATAAATACACTAATGCTGACATATGCGGAGTATCATGTGGAGTCATGCACAAACCAAAAGACATGGTCGAGCAGCATCAATTCAGCATGAATTTGCTCACCCAACTAGCACGCTGAGGTCTGGTATTGTGCATTTTAATTATTAGTAATAACGTCGGCAGTACGAAACTGCAACTCAAATGTTAAAACTGCAGAAAGGAGGAGAACGAAGAAAGGAGGACAATTTTAAGAAGGTGAGGATGAGGGCGAGGAAGGAAAAGGAAAAAAGAAGGGTGAATGTGATGAGGGAAGGCTAGCAGATTTTTTTTAAATTAACAGGAGGACCAGGTTTGAAAAGTGACAAAGGAAAGCAGAAGTGACGGCATTTGTATGCCTCTGCACTGGAATGGTTCAGCGGTATAAGTGCACTCCCTCACTGCAACAGCACCTCTGTTGCTTGCAATAAGGAGTGTTCTACAGCCAACAACAAGCGGATTGCACCCAGAAATATATGGCTCCTGCAGATGAGAACAGTAGCTCTTTTCAAACTATAGGATGTTTTAGAGAGTAAGATGGGCTGGCGTCACAGATAAGAACAGCAGCTCTTTTCAGACTATAGGATGTTTTGGAGAGCAAGATAGGCTGGCGTAAGCTACAGTCAATGCATGCAAAGGTCTAGAAATTTCTTGCTAAACACAGCCCGTGTTCAGACCACTTTGAGGCAGTTCAGGATCATATGATTGTTCGCTTGCTGTCCATCACTAGGCCATTTTACAGAATTAAATCTGTACATATTCAATCATGTTCACAAATTCTGTATTTCATGATTACCATCAACAAGCATCACACTCGAACTAGCAGAAACCATTGGAAGCATCTTGCACACATGCGAAACTGTGCCATGCGATGCCTGCCCCCCGTGCATATGAGGCTTATAGGAGGCAGCATGCTCCATTTGCTTCCCTCAGAACGTCATTTGGAGACACCGGCATGTGGATGCACGGCATCTCATGAAACTATTCAGACCATGCAACAAGAAAGGTTAACAATATGTCTTTATTATTCCTCTGATAAACTTTTTACGTAACGAAAACAAATGGAAGAGCGAGACATCGATGGAGAACAGCACACAGACAAGCTAGGGCTTCAAAACACAAGCTTTCAAACTGTTACTGTCACCGACAGCGTGCTGTGGCTGACAATATTAAAATATCGAAAAAAGAAAAAGTAAAAGAATGCCCCACGAGTGGCATGACATCGACAAGGCAAAGATAACTACTCTAAAACGTTTGCCACACAGTCAACCTATGCTCATAATTCTTTTCAGCAGACAATAAAGCATGCTCGACACACTATCCCACGCAACGCAAGTGGCTCCGCTTAGCATGGACTGTGAAGCACCTTTGCACTCACGATAGGAGGTGCGCGCACACTTAAAGCAGGTGTACGTAAACAGGCTATGGGCACAGTATGCCTTGAGGCTGAAACAATATAGGGTCACTCAGTGTATCAAACCACCTAATAAGATAAAAATCTGCACATTAGGCGCACGTCAACAAACTTTCGAGTTACCTCTGTCTATACAGCCTCTGCGTAAAAAAAACAAAACAAAATAAACTCACAGGAAAGTGTAACTGAGCTACGTACATGCACAGAATAAGTCATTATGTGCTGCACTTTAATTTTTTAAAGTGGTATCATGCTAAGACACACCTTTTTTCTTTTTTTTTTTACCTCTACAGCTTACAAGTTTCAACTGTATGATCATTTTGTAAACAGGATGAGTGGCTTTCATTCAGAAAAAATGGCAGAAGTCTTATGCAAGACTTAAGATTCTTGTAAAGCTTATGTAATAGCTTTCTGCAGCACAGTGCACGTCATGAGCAACCAATTGGATATGTGCGAGTGTGCTAATGGCCAGTAGTTTGTTTTCAAATGGGGCACAGCACCTAGGCACCTTAAGAACCATATAATAAATGCAAATGGTAAAAGAGAAACCTACATACAAAAAAGGTAGAGCCTGTCACCTAAATTTTGTTAGCATACATTCTAAGTGCATCCAACATTTTGTGCTCTGTAGACGATGGTGTTTCGATTTTAAGTGTGATATTGAGGGTTCACTGCACATGTAGGACAGTGCTCCAAGCAGCAAATCCTTCAAGGAGCATCTTAGCACTAGTACCGCCTATTTTTTGAACTTGCTCAACACCGACTAAACCGAGCCACGTGTGTTGCGCATCCCCTCCGGCCAATAGAAAGTGCTGCCACTCTCCTGTGCCTCTTCCTTGCTGCACAAACAGCATCTTAGCTCAATGAGAACAAAGCTCATCTACCTGTCTGTCATTTCGTTCATTTAGTACATTGTTTATAAACATGTATAGTGCAAGAAGTCATCGTTTGAAAATGTAGCTTGCTCTTCTCTGTGTGTCAAATATCAATACACAATTTCTTCAGACAGCAGTAACCTATCAATACGTTTCTGTTACAAGACACCTGTTATCCCCTGTGTGTTGCTAGCTAATCTTCCACACTTATCACCGCTGGAAAGGTAGCATAGTTACAGTACTTGTACATGTAAGGAAAGTACTATATAAATATTAGATCTAAATGAAGATGATAAACTACTGTAAACATCAAGCAACGCGTTGTTAAGCATTCTCTCTCTTGCTCTCAAAGCACTAGACATAAACACAAGTGCAGCAGCATATTCGGCAAGTTTTTTTTTTTTTGTTTCTGTAATCGTAATTGATGGCAGCGCCACCAGGGGAACAGAAAACACCCACGATGTGGAGTAACCTGCCCAGTTCAAGCTGTTCGTTGTTACCCGCCGAGTGGCGTTAAAGACAGCCCATGCAAGGAACACATTTTTTTTTTTTTTTTACAGATGTGTTCCAACGCCATGCAGGGTGCAGCATGTTGTAAGAGATCTTGTCCTCTCCGAAACGAAGATAAGATGCCCACTCAACACTTAGCCAACTGTCCTTTGCATGCCTCCCTTCATGTGGCAGATGTGTTACATTTGTGTAGTGGTGCACCTATCAGCAGAGTGGTGAGTGGCCCACATACCAATTTCGCACCATGGCCTACTTCCCTAACAAGCGAAAAGTTGGCACCCCAACCTGACAAAACAGAACCTTGCGCTCCAAAATTAAAAAGGAAAGACAGCGATCTCGCACACATGATTGCATTGACGTTGCATAGGCTGGCTCGTTAGTATGCTCTCGGAAGAGGCCCAGGATGAGCAAAATGATGGCACCTCGTATCTCGCCAATCTTTTCCTCTTACAGGGACCCCAGTCACAAACCACATGATGTCTAAAGCACAAAGCACTGCTGTCACACATCACATGTGTGATGACGGATAGACCGAAGTGAAGAGTAGTTAAACGATGCTCAGGCTGCACCACTAAAGAGGTCCAGGCATTAAATTAGGATCTCTAGTTTCATATGAGGGGAACTTGTGCACAGATCTAGTTACAACTTGTTTTCACCCACCAGACAGGCATATTCATTATGCGCTAATAATTTGCAACAGTGAAGCTTGTCTATTCTTTATATTGATATTAAGTTATTGTCCTCTTCCTTCTTTTGTATAGTTAAGTGAGCAAATAAAGCAACCCAATCTTGACTCAGACTGCTGTTAGAATCAAGATTCCTAAGAAAGATGTAATTACAAAAACATAACACCTCAACAGGCAGGCTGAGCTGATGAGTAAAACCAAACATCCCACCACTGTCATAATTGCTGATGAGGGGCCAGCAGACAAGATAATGTCTTTCCCGAAGGAGCAGCTACCAACCAACGTGCCTGACTGGCTACCGAAATTTCTGTGATTTGAAGTGGGCAAAATCCTACAGCTAGTGTTGTTTGCTTGGACCTGCCTAGTGTTCAGCCAGGACGTTTAAAACAGTCACGCATGGTCTGAAACATGAAAATTCCATTGCACTGAAGTGATAGTGGATGTGTAAAAGGATGGGCCAGAATACATGTAACAATATATGTTATGACCTATGATGAAATATCTCCTTTTACGCTTGCATCATTTCTAATGCCAGTTAAGCACAGCTGCAGCTTAGACATTGATAAGCAAGTGCTAGTCTTGTGCCTCATTTTGGTTCACATGGGCGCAGATGTTATCCTAGCAAAAGCATTTTGATACGCACTTATACTTGTGTCAAAAGGGGCTAATAATTTTTGGTAGACAAATAATAGTGGCAGAAGTTGGCAGTTGTGCTAAGATGATAATAGCATTAACTAGAATTCTTCATCACATAATTTGCGCAAAAATTGTGCTACTGCTAGCACCAGTCCAGGATGGTACCATAAATTCATACTGCACCATCCTGAAGTGGTACTGCATTAAACTGTTCTCATGGAACAGATTTGTGCTTATGTTTTTTGAGGGTGGTGATGATACACTTCTGTAACTTGGTAGGCTGAAGCTTAGATGCAACATTAACAAAGCACATGTGGCTGTATGCACTGGCCACTTCCTCAAAACAGCATGCCATTAAAAATGGTCGCAAGAAAGTGTCACATTAATGAAATGAATGCCCATTGAAACTGCCTCCATGGCAGCTAAGTGTCCTAGGATGACTTATGCACACACACTCTTCAAATGCAAGTAGTCAACAAATAAATACAACTCTGAGGAACTGTTACATGCATGTCGAGATAGCTGCATTTTAAAGTTGTCTCATAACATAAGCCAAAATAATTATATCAACATGTTCATCCTTTGGGTGTGACAAACAAAAAAGCCGATAATAAACAAAGAAGCCAAAACACTGGTAAACAAAAAAAAGTCCTTAGCAGTGAGTACTGGCATAACGGCAGCAGTGAATAGACTTATCTTGCAAACGCCCTTCTGCTTTTCAGCACCGACATCCTTCCAGCCTTGGCTTCTTCTAGTATCACATCAAGAGGAATAAATATGTCATCTTACAAGGTCTATATAATGATAGACACACAAAAACAGCACATTACATGTTTCAGGAAGCTAGAAGTGCAAAACAGCTTGCGTTGTATCATGGTAATCTAGTTGTACAAATCTGGGACAATGTGTAGCATATTCCACATAAATTTGCACGATATAAAAGCTTATAGAATTGCTTTTCAACAGGCCAACAGCACGGTAGCTAGGCAGCAACCAGCCATGTAAAGATGTACGAATACAAGTTGGGCTAAACTTTTCTGCATGAAAGTCAAATTCCAATTTCACAGCTCTGCTCAGCTAAGCCAAAGTTTAATCGTGTGTATTTATACTTTGTTATTTGTGAGCTGAGTGCTTAAAACGACTGTACATCACTCAATGCCAAAATCAAAGGCCAGCAGCCAGATATACGTGGCCCATTGTAAGCCATTGCATGGGAAGCACAGCAGGGAAGCTGAATGATAAAGCAACAACACACCACCACCACTGGATTACTGCCAGTGACAGAAAAGTCTGCTTAATTGAGTACAGACCAAGCTCAACAAGTTGCATATCTTGCTGATGGTTACAGTCCCAATCTTGACTGGAAGATATTTGCCCAGGCTAAAAATAACAGCAAACCACAAGGAAACCAAAAGACATCAAACGACAATGTTTCACAAGAATAAAGAGAACATTCAGCTGCGTGACCTAAGTAAGTACTCTTAAATATATTCACACACCAGTTTCCTAGGCTAGTGTCCACACCAAATATGCATGTTGTCTCATAAATGCATGTATTCTTTTTTTATGTTTTCACATCTGGAGGGTCAAGGAAAGAGAATATGTACATACAAAAATACAGTCAGTGCTTCTCTAACGTTCGTATATTTGTAACAGTCAATATTGAGCTATGCAGGGGGAAACACATCCAAGAAACCCACTGCCTCTTGCCTATCCCATAGTTCCTCTACTGTATTGGCTGTAGGGCCACTGCCATCAACATTTCAGCTGCCACCTTTGGTGCTGCTTCCCCTAAAAGCCCCTCACTAACTGCTACTGTTACCCGACTAGGAAACACATGCCATATGGCAGACATCACATGCGTCAAGGACAGCTACAGACCTGGCTACAGCGTGCAAACATCGAGGTGCACACTTGAGGCTGCAGTAAACAGTGTAATCTGGCTAATAATGAAGAAAGTATGCCATACACAGCAAATTATTGAGGAGTCAAAAGGCGAACTTTTCTTCCATGCACAGTTCATGTAGGCCTACATGTGTCAAACACTGTGGCCCTCACTGTGTAGCTGCTGCTGCAACTGCCACTGCATTTGTTCACTTGGCAAAGCTCGTCATCAAGTTTCGATCATTTTGCCTCGCACACTTTTTATGTGAAGGCCCATCACGGCTGTGTCTTGAACATGACAGTTAGTATGCTTAAATGCATTAAGCCCCACATCAAAGCTGAAAGGAAAGGTTTGCTGATGATAGCCTCAGCAAATTAATCTCTGCATTAAACCAATATGCCCCATGAGCTGGGCAAAGAAGCACAGCTGGCTGCATAACTCAGTTTGGATGTGACACACACATTTTCTTCTCATCCAATGAGCCATACTGAAGCAGTCAAATAAATAAATGCATCTCAGAAGGGGTGCCGTTTGAAATGCTGCAGTTGGGGAGCTGAAAGTGCATATAAGCAGCTTACTCTGAACATGTTCCTGCATAAAGTCAAGATGCAAGCAAGCTCCCTTAACATGCTGGCTTAAACCCATGCGATTCTTGCATGCTAAAACAAGCACACCTACTAAAAAGCTTCTACTGCTACAGCACAGATGAATACATAATTAACAAAAGCACTAAAGTGCATTCATACTTGTAACTTGAAGCCACTAGGTGTTATTTATTGCGACTTTATAAAGAACAGTGTGAAAAGAATGGCCCTGGGCCACTTCAATAAACTCCAAGCTGACCAATCCTTTGAAGCAACATTGTCTTCAGCCCACTTTTTTTGCTCAGCGCAGTCTTTTGGTTGAGCCTTGCAGATAAAATAAACATTGCTGGGAGGATTGTCACATGTGTACATATGGCTACAAGATACTATGGGTTTGCTTGCGGTACATATTATACACAAAGATCTCCCAGCTTCTACACAACTACATTCTGCAAGGACTATGCAAAATCTATGCGAAGGTATTAAAAGCCACCAGAAATCCTTGATAAGGCTCATAAAGAGAAGGACACTGCAAAAGGGCAAAAGAAAGGCAGAGTACATTTAGGCTGACATAGGTGGCACATGCTCGCTGCATTCCACATTTTGCAATATAATCTGCACGCAGCTACATCTCCCTTCTGCAAGACATGCCAAGTCACTTACTTCCAGTGCATTTACAGTGGAAACTTTTGAGTGTCACCTAGCTCTGTACACACTGGTGAAATGAGGAGCAACACTCAACTTGCAAACGTCAGCATCACCAAATGGTTCCTATGTAGATGCAGTCATTCAGAGTTGTACACTAACAGACAATTACTTCACTTGATGGGCTGAAAATTACTGTAATAATGGCAAGACTACAGAATTTATACTTTGTATGAAGGATAGATGCAGAGGTGCAACAAAAACATGCACGAAAAGAACGCACAGATAGTGCTGCATGAGAAACAGAACAAAAAAATGTTACAAACACACCTGGGGAATGCGACTAGCACTTTTTCACATGACGGCTCACAGTGTGTATGATTGGGTCACAGGCATTCACAAATATTACATACCTAAAACTAATACACCTTGCCTGCTGAACGGAAGTAAAACAAAGTCACATAAATAAATGCAAAACTAGAAGAAAAAAAAAAAACGAGACAGGGACACTTAAACCATACTACCAGCGCAGGCAGTTAAAAAGTGCAAAGAAAAAAAAAGAAGCATCCCTGCCTCCAAATGATCGCGCTGCAGCTGTTTATTAAAATTGTTATATTATAAAGCAGCTTCAATCACCGTGACAAAGAAACAAGAAGACAAGCAGTGTGGCAATACTGTGTCAGCACATTCATGGACCCTTTAACAATCTTGTTGGGTCCCGGGAGTTGTTAATGGTTGTACATGTACACCTGTGTAATAAAGTTCAGAGTTCAAAAGTCTGCATGTTAGGATCACCAAAGCTTGGCAGACAGCTCTAGAGGCTGGAGGCCCAAATGCTTCCTCTTAGTTTTCATTGCAAACTTTACAACAATGCAGTACCTTTATATCTTAAACATATAAGAGGTACAGCAACATTTCTATCAAAAGCCTCAAGCACTGAATTTTGGATGACAACTTTTGGGCTGCACACCAGATGGCCATGCCAGTGACTATGCTGACTGGCTGCAGGCCCACCCCATGTGGTAGACGATGATGCATTATCACTTAGCAGCAGGAGCACATATCAAGCTTCTGCAGATGTGTTCAGAAAAGGGCTGCTGAGTTTACTGGTACCAGCAGAGTTTTCTGACCCAAAAATTTTGGCAAAAATATTTTTCAGAGGTGCCCTGTGTGTCTTACACGGTTCATAACCATTCCAATCAAGCCAGGCCCAGAGATAACGTAAAGGAAATTTTACTGCAATGAGAAAACAAGAAATAAAACCCTGACATACGCATGCACAAGTTTGGCATCTCACAGTGTAATGTTTATCACAGCTGTTTTTCTTGGATTGTAAACTGCTATATGATAAGACAATTTAAAAGTCAAAGTACAATGCACACCATCACTTAAGCTTGAGAGTTTTTGCAGGTAAAAATAGACTAAACAATGAGCTCTTCAACAGAAAGTGCAGATAATGCTAACAAGATAATAGATAATACTAACAAGATAACAAGACCTTCATAACATAAAAATAGGTACCAACAAACAGCTGCCAGATTTCAGAAGAAATTTAGTGAAAAAGGAATTTCCTTGCATTAACCAAATAACTGCATCACACACATTAATTTTTTTTCACCATAAAATCCCTTTACTAGTGGACTAACCTTACACATCACTAGAGAATTATTTCAATGTTTGCATTAATGTTGAGAAATGATCACTGAAAAATGTGTCAGTGTAACAGCTTGTGCGTCTCAGTGTTTTTATAGCATCAACAGGGTTGCCACAAGGCTTGGTTCTTGTCTCAAAGCATCTTGCCTTCCAGGGGGAGCCTTCTTCACTTTCAGAAAGCGCACTAAAAATGCACAGCAAAATAAATAGCACATGACAGCGGAAGAGAGAAGAGTGCTGCCAGGAGCTCTTCAAACAGGGCCACATCAAGTGCAGCTCTGCAGGGGGGAGCATCAGCTCAAGAGTAGATGGTGATCACTTCACGGCCTCCACCACGCACCATGAGCACACGCTCAAGGCCTTCTGTGAGCACTTCCAAGAACTCCATGTCTGATCCCATATGTTAAGGGCCAACACACAGCACATTGGATAACCAGTAATAATTAAATATATGAAGAAAACTTGACTCTGACACTAATCAGATTTCCTCACCCCACTCAGGATTACAACGTTCCTGTTCTGACAAAAACAGGAACACTGTTATCTGTTTTGCCTGAAGCATTTCCATGCTAGTTATTTGCTTTATTCAAATGAAGCTCAATTTTATTATGAAGCTGAAAGGGACTGCCAAAACTTTGATAAAATTTGGAAGTACAGTAGCACAATTCTCTGTGCCTTTTCTCGTCTTCGTCATTTTCTGCGTGCTTTGTCACAAGAATGGATTATCAACTAGCCCAGATTCTAAATCCACACCTTATAAATAAGAAAACTTCTTGATCAAAGTGCATATTTATTTCTAGAGAACAAGCCAGTTATTTTGTCTTGTGTGTGGTTTGCGAACAAAGCAATTAAATAGTTTTTATACCTTGCAAGAGCAATGAAAACGTCTAGCACTTTCCCTCTAAAACTTAGCAAATTATCCTGGGAGGTTGACAGTATCCGCCACTTTACCAGGTGTCGGCACAGAGGAAAAAACAGTTGCATCATTGTCACAAGCTGCCTCTCTTGTAGAGCGGAAGTTACGGGATCTCCCAGCCCCTCTGAGCCGCGGAAATTACGGGATCTCACCGTCCCTCCAAGCATGCCTCGACATGATTCTCCGGGGCAGTGACCGGACAGCGCGCGTGCTTGACGATGGGGCGCCGGGCAACCCGACAAGGGAATAAAAAGGCAGACCGCCGCCCGCCCTGGCAGTGCGCTCTGGGGAGATGCAGTCTCTCGGCTCCCTCACGTGGCCGTTCACTCGGGGAAAGTGTTATTTTTTTTTCTTCGCCGAGCCCGCGATCAACTCCTCGTTCTTCCTCATCTGGCATGACCGCCACTACTGAACTCTGCAACTACGACGCTCCATCGAACAAGACAGTTGTGAGGACTCCTTTTTTTTTGCAAAAGACTGTCGATTAATTGAACATTTTTTTCGCCTTTTGTTTAAACCTTGATCTGGCTTAGTATTTTACGTTTTTTTCTGTGTGACTCTTGCCCCTACTTACTATATCTTTACTTCGCTATCGTTCTTCTGCTTTTATCGCGGTGTTTGTTCATTGTCGGTTTCTTTTGTTTGTTTGTTTGTTCGATTATTCATGCAGTGTAATTTGGACTACCAGCTGTAAATATTCAATTGTTTTAAAGAATGGTGACTTACTGTGAACTTATTCCTCAATCCCACACCGACACACGTGCTTCATGGGTTGACCAGCCTAACTTTAACTGTGTGCTCAAACTTCATAGAGGGACGACGGGTAACCGTAAAGGGGATCCCACACCTCTGTTGACCGTAACGGCGGGGGTTTGTGACAATCATCATTATTTAGTGCTCGTTCTTCACTGGAAGATGCTTCAGACGGTTTTCATTATCTCTGTCACATTGGTGGCATCCTCATTAATGTAAGAGTCAAAGTTCACACTCAACAGTCCCCCATTAATCTAGTTAGTGACTCTGTTCTCAAGACCTGGAAGTGGCCTCTTACAGTTGCTGCTTGTTTGCTAACTAAACAAGACCTTGCTTTATCGTGAAGTATTCTGAACCCTACACACCTAAGGCAAATTTTGATTACTGACTGCTTTGTTTCTTTGCATGCTCCAGCAACCATCTCATTAGGCTAGTCTCTGTGAGATCAAGGGCTATGTGTATGAAAGTTATGTCAGTAACTCTGTATGGTGCACAGATATTTCTTGTGCAAACTTCTTTAGGTGAAGAAGGTGGGCTGACTGTGACCTGGCTGTGCTTATTTTTAGGCATCAATGACATGCACACGAGGCTATGCCTCCAGCAGTTTTTTTGTGCCTTTTCCCTTACATCTTTCTTTGAACACTTTTGTAAGACTGGGTTAGACTTAGCTTATAAAATCTAGCTGATAAATAAATTAAACCCAATGGCAAACTATTTGGTAATCAGTGTATGTTCATAAAACTGAATTTCATTGCATTGGGTTTCAACTGCAATAAGCTACAATTGTAAAAATGGCTAGAAGCCTACAAAGAAGGTTAAAAACAGTAGTTGTGCCAGCATCTCAATTTTTCTCAGTGTAAGTTATGGTGCACTAATAAACAAGCCAAGCTATGATAAAGAAACTATCAGATTGTAATATAAAGCAGCTATTCATAGTTCCATGAGGAAGCAAGATTAAAGGATACAGTTCTCCTCTCCCCTCTGGATTCTGGGTGGTCCAGGAAGGTTGATGATGACCAACTTGGAGTCGTGTGATTTGTTTACAATCACCTCATTCAGCTTGACAGCTGTGTGCATACGGCGCACGTTGGCTTCATCCCTGCAAAAGCAATGTGCATCTCAGTAAGTAAAAAACACGCCAGCAGCACTACGGTTGGTACACCGCATCTTCAGTCTGTAGTAAGCCTGAAGCTCTATATCCATACTAGTAAAGGTGCAAATGATAAAAGATTCCACAAGTGAATTGCTACAGCCCTTTGCCACATGAGTAGCCTGAGGTCCTGTAGTTTTGCTTTTGCTCCTCCCTCACATTGTGGCAGCAATGCTGACAGCAGATCCTCCCCCCAGCTCTTCAAATATATACTCACTGACAGCATTTGTAACCATAGTTCCTTTTCACATTTTTTCAAGCCCATTAACAGGTGCTGTGATTGTTAATTGCTGCAAGTTTAAGAACAGTTCTCACGTTTGTGTTTACAACCTTCATCTGAGCCACACCTGTTAAAAGGGTAGCATGCGAAGTTCAAGTCTTCAACACTCTTCCATTCTACTGCATGAATATCAACAACAAGAATGGGTATCACATTTTCTAGCACTTTATATGGACTATTCCAATACGTAAAACCATAACTAAAAATTAAGCCCAAGGCAGAAAAGCTGACTCACGGCTTTAATTTCAGGAGGCTGTCAAACTCTGGCTTTTTCTGACCGTCTGATGTAGCAGCACCAGCAGCAGTGGGGGCAGAGGGGCCCTTGCTTGCCACCCCATTAGCAGATGCCGCACCAGAATCTCCAGAGCCATCCTGAGCTTTCTTTTCAGGACTTTCAGTCTTTGATTTCCCAGTGTCTTCAGCAGCAGAGACGGGAGAGCTGTCCTTTGGTGGTGAAGAAGCCTGCTTTGTAGGTGAACCTGAAGCAGACTTAGTTGGTGATGAGTGCCGGGAAGAGTGGCGGGATGAACGATTGTCTTCATCAGCAGCTACATCCACCAGTTCTGAGTCGCCAGCCTGCTGAGGTGGCTTGTCGCTGAATCGTACCTGTGAAGATGCTTGCAAAATTAGCTGCAAATGCAAGTCATCATGACCACACTACATCACATACTGGATGGACCAGCATCAACTGGTGTAAATTCACAATAGATGCAACTTAATACAGATAATGAAACTTGTGCAGGACTGAAAGAACTGCAGCCTTTTCCTTGCCTTTGTGGCTTTGAGTAAAAAAAGAAAATGAGAGCTGCACGAAATGAATACCTGAAAGCTGCATTATGTCTTTTGCATGTAATGTAACGGCCTTCCAACATGGGAGAATGCTTCTGGCATGCAGTGATAAATCTCCAGCACAGACTGTTGCAAACAAATTCAATGCTACTTTTACCTTTGAACTGGTGTGATTCTGGAGAGGATTGTGATGGTGATCCACAATGGTTTGAATCTATTTAAAAAAGCAATAAAAAACAGTCATAAAGACCTCTTTAAATCTAGATGCTACATGCACAATTCATTGCAGCAATTAAAACAAACAATCAGTTACCATGCTCAGAGTTTCCCGCCTGCTCAGCCTCATGTGCTTGAGCATCTCTGTGCGCTGCTCCATCATTAGTGTTCTTTCATAGGTGTATGCTGAAATGTCGCTGTCATTCTGCAAATGAAACAAAAGTGGCATTGTAAGTACATAAGCAATATCAGCTGAATGAACTTCTTTTTTTTTTTTTTACGAGCTTCTTTTTGTAAGTTTGCACTCCCCTTCCTCCCTTCGTAATGCTAAGTGTGGCACTATGGGCACAAAATAATAAAAAAATAAATAAAGCTCCAGCTGTAATTTCAAACTGAACACAGTGATATGCCTGAAGTACCACAATGCTAATTAAGTGTTTTATGATGAGGACAAGGATATGAAATGAATAGGTACAGATATAGTAATGAGCAGGAATCAGTGCATGGTAGTTTCATTTCATTTGAAAGCATAAGCACAACTGACGGCAACAGAACTGCCACGTGAAATACCATTTCCACAACTTCCACGTCGGCATCTATTCTCAGGTGGTAGAGAAACATGGCCAAGTCTTTCTTCATCTGAATGCTATTGTCTTCAAGTTCTGTATGCAGAAAATACTCAGTCAAGGTAACATGGGACTTGGAAAGTAGCAGGCTTACATAAGGTACGTGGACGCCCTGAACAATGTTTAACTCTACATTATACTCAGATAATATGACAAGGCTTTCTGTTGTCCACCTAATTCGCCATCTTCCTGCACACTTGTACACACTGGGAATCAAACATAAAGGAATTGCAAAGTAAACACTAAAAAGCAGCTGTCCTGAGCTACCATATCCCCTTTTGCGGCAATGTCCACATTTGTGCATGCAAACTTTGAGCATCTCTTGACACTTTCAACATGCTTTTTGTTGCACTGAGGTGCCCCATGGACATTGCAAGTGGCCCACTAGCACCATTTCTCTTTAAAAATGAAAAGCTTTAACACAAACAATCGATGAATATATGCCTCCGCATTCCATGGGTTGACAAGTGAGTACTTATGACAAACTTCTGTTGAGCCCTTTCATTAATAAATAAATTACAGTCATTAATTAATGTAAATGTACGGTTTTTACTGATATCATTTAATTTGGGCGCAGTGTAACCAGACTGACATGATGACGAGAAAAATTTATGCGAGCAAAAATGTGCAGAGTGTGCCTGAATGCCCACAATCTTGGTGAGCCTACGTACACAGGTTATTTACACGTAGGGATGTGCAAATATCCGAAATTTCAAATACAAATTGAATATACATGTTATTCAGATTATATTAGATTCGAGAAATGAACATTCGAAAGTATCTGAATATTGCCCTTGCAAGCAGCTACATTGCGTCCAAACAAACTGGTAGTACTCTTTGTTTAGAAACAACAGACACCATAAAGACCAGCTGCCTGCAGGGTTGCTCATTGTTTTCCCACCAGGTGAAGACAGTGGTGGTTCACATAGCTAAGCAAAGGTCTTCGCTTACCAACAGAGGCAGTTTTCCATTTTGATTGCAAGCTATGCAAGTAGTAATGCCAAATGTGCTGCTATCAAAATCGGACCACAAGGTGCGATCTTTGTGCGAAAATTGGGTGAAAACAAAGCAGTGGTGGAAAATAAATATTTTCTTTTAAAGGTGTCTAGATAAAAGTGTAAGTTGGTGTGTCAAAACAAAAATCATTTACAGTGCAAATACAATATGCTCAAACATGCAAATGTGCAAAGTATAATTGCTCAGAACAGATCAAACTGTAGAATTCAAGCCATCAGTCAAGGATACGGGCGACAGTGAAGATCCTCAGCTTGCAGTTTTTCCAAACCTTGTGCTGCTTCAACAAGAATGGCAGAAGCATAAGCAGGCCGCCATCATCTACAGTGAAGTTAAGGAATAACACACAACTAGAATAGTTATTGTCTTTTAAACGGACACCAAATAACTAGCATAGTTTAGTAACTAGAGAAATGCCAAATTCTTTGAAGAAATAACAACATCTAGCAGTACTTTTATAGCTAACAAATGATCACAACTTCTTAAGCAACCATGTGACATTACTAAAATGACTACTAAAAATGACTTTGAATGCCTTAAGTCACCATTACTAAAATGGTGACTTAAGGCATTCAAAGTCTTAATACAGCTTCATCTAATAAGGTATCCATTAGAGCATCAGTTGCTGAAGTGAGGAAAAATAATGATAGCAATGAGTAAGTAACATAAGGAAGTTCAAGACAAAAGTAACAAATTGAAGTAAAAACAAAAGACACCTCTGTTCAACATTCATTACAAACTTTAAATAAAGGATACGAACAATCCACCAGACATCAATGTTTCCATGGAGCTTCTCGGTGTTATCTGGAAATTGGCTGATATTTTTTGGCACCAAGAGGGCATTCTTGCTTGCGGAGACATTGCGCACAGTCTCTGTAGTAATAAAAGCATAAGTTCATCAATTCTGTCTCCTTTTGGAAGTTAATCAGTACAAAATTACAAGGTCTTCTTCATTTTGCTGTGAATATATAGGAACATAAGGCCTTCTGATCATTCAACTGTCCACTGCATACAATTTCCCAAAGAGCACAACATTTTCTGTTAGAAACAGCTGTACAAAATGCTGGATACAGCTGTAGCACCAGCCACAGCAAATGACCAGCACTAAAAAATGCTACATTTGCCCAAACAGCATAGGAAGAGAATGTAAGAGATCAGCTCACCGATAAAAACTTTCCATGAGCGCTCATCAGGAGATTGCCTCCACCCATAAGGCCAGCCAAGAATGACAGTGTTGTGCTTGAGTCCACCAAGGCCAGCAGTTTGAATCCTAAAATGTTGGAATAGGCATGTGAGATGGGGAGATAGAGAGAGAGAGAGAGAGAGGTAAAAGGTGATGGCAAGGTATGCAAGCCTCATTCACTACAATGTCTATTCGGAAAATTAAATGAACATGTGTATTGATTGGTCACCATTTAGCACCTAACTGAGGGTACCTCACAGAGCTTGCATTAATCATCACTCTTAATTTCGTCTGCTTCCTCAGCACTGTGTCGAATAAAGTTGGATGCAATGCTTGCACTGCATTCATAATTAAGGGCAACTAGTTGCACCTGCTCACGTTTAAGTTTTTTTTTTTCTTTGGCATAGCATAGCACCACCGAGGTATGTCCCCCTCCTAATACCCAAGACAAGTCTTTGTGTTACTTCTGCCTGATTTGAAAGGTGGTCTAATTTTACAAGAAATCTCAGGCCATCACAGAGATATAAGATAATACAATTCAGAGGATCATAGCCATCCCAAAGGAGGGCATTACGGTATGTTTCAATAAGAACAAGGAATGGCAGTTTGAGTGCAGTAACCACCAAGGGATCACAGCTGTCATAGCTTCATGATCCCTCACGAAGTTGCATGCCTTATTCTCAAGGGAAATGAGGCATCATTGGCATACGTTACCAGAGTTTTGTGAAATAAATAGAGGGTTAATAGATTTTTATGTGCCAGACACAAATTGTAGGCTATGAAGCCTGATGCGGTGGAAGGTTCTGCATTAATTTAAGCCACCTGGGCCCTCTTTTCATATTCTGATATTTTGGTATGCAGGCGCCTTTGCATTACGCCTTCACAAAAACATGACTACAGAAGCACCAGCCTTTGAGCGTGCAAAAAGTGGTGAGAAGAGAGGTAAAGGTGCAAAGCTACTGAAATTAAAACTTTGACTACATATAACTCAGCTTCTACAAAATGCATTAAAAAATTCTTCCTTTAACACCCCAGGCATACTGCACCTTTATTGACAGACCTTTAAGAGCCCCTTTAAAAGCCTATTTTAAGTAAGTATATACTACACAAAACTGTTGCTGGTTAAATGAAAAACCACATACACAAGTACAGCACTTCTCAGAAATCACTAGGCCACTTTGCATGTGATCGCTTGCGTACTTCAGGTGAAATAACACTCCGCGCCTGCTGCTCAGCAACCGTAGAAGAAAATTAGTACACACAGCGCTCCCGCACCACCAGAGCGCAGTACAGCTGATTAGGCTTACTGCTTGATGCAGCATAATGTGCCACTTTTCCACTTGTCTTTTACATTTGTACCCAGCTTTCTTAGTCACAATTTTACTTGCATGACAGTTTTTAGATAACCAAGGAATTTCTGCTTCATATGTGTAGCCCAGTGTCAACGTAAAGACTTAGTGAAATGGGAAGAAAATATTTTGTACCCCAGTACAACTCAGGGTACCAAACAAGTGCTGAGAAGGTATCGCCTTTTGTTGCTCCGAAGGCAAAGGATTGCTTGAAGGTACATCATGCGATTCCATGTAAAAACCGCATCTTGCGAGCTACGCACTACGTCTGTGCAAAACATTTGAAGCCAAAGACGTAACAAAGACTGGTGAGACACTTTATAAAGGACATGTACTGGTTATATTGCGCCATGAGGAGTGGCGCTGACAAAGGACACAGTCCCTATGGAGTACCCAATTGCCTTAGCTATGTGTCAAAAAAGGACAAAAAAAGGAAACAACCAGCAAACAGCCAACCATCCACAGCTACAAAAAAGCATCGTGTGATGCCAGACTGTCCTCCGTCTCACCACGTTACTGAAAACGCCGTTGGAGCCACCACAAATGCCACAATCATATTCAGTGCAGCTGCTACTGCATGCCCCGATGGTGCCTACTTCAAATGTATTCTCTGAAAGTTATGACAAGGCAGAGAGAGCAGCCCTGCCAATTAATGAATGGGCATGTCATAAAATTGACCATGACGGCCTGCAAACAGTTGTCTACATACAAGTACCTATGTGTGTCTACTTAAGCCTGCAATGCCATTAAAGACACCACTGCTGGTAATGATGGGTGTAAGTACTTCACTGCTCCTCCAAGCCATGTAATTACAAGAAAAGTTGTTTCCATTGACAACAAACTGAACATTACTGTAGCCCTGCTCAGTAAAGAAGAATCTCACTCCTGCAAGTTTTGTTGCAAGGTGAGCTGTGTGCAAGGTATTGAGTCCATGATGCATCAACGAAACACTAGGCTTGTGCGAATATTTGATAATTTCAATTCTAATAGTAAAGGTCTAATAGTAAAGAATTCAATGTTCGATTCAATCCAAATTTTGGGTATTTGAAATCTCGAAGTATTAGCCTAAAGCGAATAAAGTGTTTGGAAAGTTTGTTTTGTGTGGTTTTAGTTTAGTGTACCTCCTGTGCGAAGGCATTGTGGTGCATGCACAGCTAAGAGCAACAGCCTGTAGTTTGATGCAGCATTAAGAGGGAAGAGGTGATCAAAGATGATAAAACGACGCAACTCCATGCTTTACTCTCATGCATTGCATGGCTGACAAAGCGGCAGACTTAAATGCCAAAGACGCTGCAGTTTTCAGACACAAGGCCACATGGGCTGACTAATAGCTTATGTACCAGACTGTGAGTTTCTGTGTGCACCAACACAGATACAAACCGGCCTATGTGGCCGATTTGTGCCAGTTGTATAATGAAGAGGTCCAGTTTGTTGTTTGTGTTGTCAAGACATAAATAAACATGTGATCTGTTTGCTTCTATCTAAGCTCATTAAACACCTATCTCCCTGTAGTGAATAGCCATTCGTGTGCCACAAAAAAAAGATACTTATACACATGTGCCTCCTTGTAAGTTATTTTGTGAATGTAAGTTTTACATTCACTACCGCACTACTTCCAAACTGTATAACAATCATGACCTGCCACAAAGAGTTAGTAACATTAGGGACAGTTTTACACACACTCGGAAGGAAAAAGTAGTGACCTTCAGTAGACTAGTGCAGCTGAGGTTATGATAAAACTCTGCAGCTTGATTAGGCTTGGTTAACTGCACAAAAGCGGTGAGCTGGTAGTTGCTGGTTGTTTTCAGAACAGCACATGTCAATCAGGAAAATGCTGGCTTCAGACATCAGCGTACCTCTAAAATAATATTATATGCTACCATGGAACTCAAGCTCACCAGTTTCACATAAAAGCCGACAAATCATTTCTTTCTGCAGGCGCGAAGTAACACCGACGCCATTGAAACTGCTGATGGCACGCGTCACGCCTACCACTTATAAGCCTGTTGTACAGCAGTGTCACCTCATAGCAAAGGTTCAAAGTAGGTCCGAGGTTTCAACAGTTGTGGAAGCAGCATTAGCATGCATGAAATATTTCTTGCACCGTGTCTAAAGCTAGTTGTGTATGAGGTTGTAAGCAGCTATTTTTTTTTTAAGTGTGAAATGTTTAATACTGTATCTTGAGGCTAGGGGAGTAGTTTTCTCGCAAAAGCAGTGTGCGTGGAAGTTAAATGCATGCACATATCAAGTGGAAATGCCATTAATACAAGGTGAATTCAATACGTATGGAAAACATTTGTCTCACTTAAATTATACACGCTTGAGTAGAAACTTCACAATAAGCAGTTTGTCTTAAGGTGCCTCCTGGATCTTAATTTCAGAATGCACATAGTGCACTATAAAACACATAGAGCTTGGTGCTGGAGTTGTATCGTGCAAGTCACCCAATGATCTTTAGTGTGTAAAAATAAAAGAATGGCAAACAACAACAAGAAAGGCAAAACGCACAGATGGCAAATGGCATCAATGGTGTTTCCTCCAGCAACGACGTCTGCAAAGCCTTTCACTCTCTCTTCTTCAAGCACTTTCTTGAGGCTCTGAGTGAAAAACAATGCAAAAAATAACATTATCATTTAATTTTTTACTAACACTTATAATTTAGCTGGTTTGGGTGACTTATGAAATACTTTGCCAAGCACTTTTTTGCCTGCACAATATAGTACCATCTTTTCATGGAATATAAATGCAAGATTATGCAAGTGTAATTTTAATCATGCAAGAAAAAAATTAGCAGTACATTGCAACAACTGAGTTGTCTTATTCTGGTAAAATGTGCGACACACTTAAGAATTATGCTGTATGCTGTTGCTGTTGCGGCAAACCAATATTACTTCTGCTCTTTTTCACTAATATAATGAAAATTTCTATACCAGCATGCATTATCACTCTAAATTACTTAAAACAATAAATTTCTCACTTCAGCAAATGGTGAAGTCGACAGTAAGTATGAATTTAAAATGCGACTCATTGAACTGTTTAAGAGAAAAAGAAAGAACAGAGAGGTGTAAGAGAGGGACGCCTGTATGATGTCTCTAAAGGTATGAATAAAAATAAGGCAGCAATATAACATTACAGTGGGCCCATAACATACCATTCCTAAACAAAACAATACTTTTTTGCACTGCTAAGAAAGTTCAAAGTGTGCATGCTTATGCTGTTCACTCATACCTGTTTGCTTGCCTGGCATTCGCTATACATTTTGCTGTATTCTCCTTCCAAGACAGAGCAGACAAGTGTCAAGCCTTTTCCTGCATAATGCAATTTGTTGAAAGAATGCATTAACATGCTAAAAAAGATAAGAAAATCCTTCAACAAGTAGAGATAACAAACTTCAAGGAAACAAAGCTGCTCAACAAGCAAAGTGAAACCCTTCAGCTAAATTCACAGCACTCAGACAAGACAGAGTAGATGTGCTGCAACAATAAAATGAGACAGGTAGGTCAGCACTTACCAGCTTTGAGCTGCGAGGCAAAGGTGATGAGCTTGCGATATTTTGGCATGTAGTCTTGGTTAAGTTTGCACAGAACGAGCACTTGGGGCCTCCAGTTCTTAGTGTGAGGTGGTCCTTCTTCCAATCGCAGCAAGCTGTAGCGGGCAGCACTCAGAGCCAGACCCCGCAGGCCATCTCCCCACTCTTTCTCAGCTCTGTGTACGTGGCAGAGAAATATATTTATTTCGGGTTAAAAGATGGCTTTTACCATTTTGAGTCAACAATTATCATCCTGGAGTATAACAAGAGGCAAAAAGCTTTCTGCAACTGTGCTGCACTAGTTGTGCACAGAAAGGGAGTGCAATAAAGACAGCAATGATGTAAAAGAAAAGCCGAAAGCTTAATTAACAAGTTTGTGTGAGTAAACATTTTTCAAGCGTGGCAGTAGAAATGATGAACTCCAGGTGTCCTTGCATGTAATATGTAAATAGGCACAACCTGCTCTTTGAACATCACAAAAGGTTTTTCAGGAGCATGAGGGCTGTAATTACCTATAGTACACATGGTGCCAATGTTCTTCAGCGTGACAAAAAAAGATGTCACAGAAAAGGCAAAAGCTTTCAATAGCCGGATGGCTCTACGCTGACTGAGAAAGTGTGCATGATTTCTGAGAGTAGTTTTCGAAGTGTTCACTGTATGTTTTTTGGCAAACTCTACACCAACCATGCTGCGCACATTACTGGTTTATTCTTGGCATCTCTATGCTCTAAGGCAACCAGATATCTCAGTTGAACTTCTGATAAGCTGAAAAGATTTTACACAGTCCTGTCAAGTTTGCCTCAAAGGAGGAACTGTACCAGGCATACACAAAATCGCAGCAAAGCAATTAAGCCAAAATTATATCCTCAGATTGAGCTATTCAATGCAAAATGTACACGCATGAATTTTAAACCTTCACCACTCCATGACCTAGTGCAAGTACATTCTCACCCTGAGCATAGAGCAAAATTTTCTGCTAAAATTGATGAGGCATTACTACCGACTTTACAGCTTTTACGCAGAGCAACATATATGCCATGAGCAGCCTGGATTGAATAAGCCCGCAAGTGGTCTGACCTGTGCTCTAGACCTACGCTGTCACTGTCAGCTTAGTGTCTGTACTCTGACAACACTATGTTAACTATGCTGTAAGCAAGGGCGTCCGCAGAACTTTTTCCAGGGGGGGGGCACCCGATGTCCGGGGATGGGGTCGGCTGTAGGTTAGCACCAAAAAGGAACTAGTGCATAAATAATATCTGTAATTCCAGGGGGGGGGGGGGGGGGGGGGGGGGGGGGGGCAAACCGCCCCCACCCCTTCCGGACGCCGATGGCTGTAAGTGTGATATGTGACAGCAATGTAGGAACATTTACTCTACCCATTGTTTTCACACCCACAAGCCAGATGAATGCAAAAAGTAGCTATACTGGCAAATTTCTTCAAGGCACAATTGTGCATTATGAATTTCCAACAACACCAGTGAAAACAGGATTGGTAAATTCATATCATATCATCATATCATATCATATCATATCATATCATATCATATCATATCATATCATATCACATCATATCATCATTTTCTTAACTGAGCAAAAGTGTTGCTTTAAAAGCACCCCAGCCACAGAGACATCTATGTGGTAAATATGTTCATAGAAGCAAGAGATTTCAATCATACCGGAAAAAAAAATTTGCTGCTGGTAATGAAAAAAGGTTCAACGTTTTCTCCAGAAAAACTTCAGCTAAACAGCTAAAGCTACAACAGTAAAAAATACTCACCCGCGATATTCAATGTACTTGTACACAATCCCTGCAATTGCCATGGCGGCAAGGGCGTAGTACCAGCTGCTTAGAAACATGACCACAAGGCATAAAATCACTCCTGTCAATGAAAGTGACCTGCAATGGCAGAAAACACAGTTGTTTGTAAGGCTCTGGACCTATATAAACAGCAGGGTCTGGACATTATCCTGATAACAATTTGAAACAGGTCACAAACATTTAGTACTTCGCTAACCATTAAAAGAGAAGAAAGCATATGGCATATGCAATACACTGCTCCTAAAGTAACAGGTTATATGTCAGAAGCATGTTGTGCATTACTACCTGCTACAAGTATTATTACTGCTATTGCTGCTAATACAATACTTACCAGTGATAGTACTTGAAGCGTGGCCGCCAGTTGGGTGTCTTGAGAAGGCTCTGCAGTGTGCAGGCCAAGTTTACAAACATGTAGCACATTAAAAAGAACCTGGAAGAAGACAAACCATGGAAGGAAGTAATCTTCTATGGTAGTTGTACTATTGTCTCAGGTGTTTAAATTCATTTTCAATAAAACCACACGATAAAATTGCCGCCGCGGTGGCTCAGTGGCTATGGTGCTCGGCTGCTGACCCAAAAGACGCGGGTTCGATCCCGGCCGCGGCGGCTGGAATTTCTTTGGAGGAGAAATTCTAGAGGCCTGTGTACTGTGCGATGTCAGTGCACGTTAAAGAACCCCAGGTGGTCGAAATTTCCGGAGCCCTTCACTACGGCGTCTCTCATAGCCTTAGTTGCTTTGGGACGTTAAACCCCCCAAAACCAAAACCAAACACGATAAAATTCAAACAAACTCAAATTTGACAACGCACGTTTTAACAAGGCATCACATTGACTGCTTATCGATTGTTATTTTAAGCCCTGCGTGAGATATACATTAGTGCTGAAATTAACTAAACTTTTTTACTTTTGATTTCAAGGGTCAACATTATATCAAGAAATTGAAGGCTGTCAACACATAAGCTGAGTCGAGTTTCTAAATTTGCTTTATCGACAATGCGTTTTGAAATATTTAACGTCAAAAATACACATTTTTTAGCTTGTGAAGTTTGCCTCCCGCAATGCACATTTTTAAAATGGTGTCGCTGGGCATAGTATTGTAGCGGAAATCATGTTAACTGCTTCTATAGCATAAAATAGACAAATGGCTTCCGCATTTGCTGTATTAGAAATACGAGCATCGCTATTTTAAAAATGTCCCCGCGATTTTAAAAATTCGCAGGAAGCCAACTTTACGACCTTCTGATGTTTTGACGTGTTTTTGACATTAAATATTTAGAAACGTACGGCTGATAACGAAAACTTAAAACTGGACTAAGCTTTTATGTTGATGGTCTTCAATTTCTTAATATAAAGTTGGCCCCTAAAATCAAAAGTAAAAAGGTTGAGTAGTCAATTCTAGTTATTTAATTGTTTAATCGCTGAGCTCTGTCACATACATAATGTCTGCCCTGCTGTACAATTCCCCTGCACAGATCGCACCCAGCGTATCTCTCACAGGGTTTAAAATAATGATCTGTAAACAGTTAAAAAAAGACATCTGGAATACGGTATCATGGGACAGGAGCCAGTGTCCTGCATGTAACCCTGCTCACCTGTAAGAAATAATAATGCAAGTGCTTTTTTGATCCTAACAAAGCTAAAGGTGTGTAAGAAACAGTTAAAAGCACAGCATCCTGCATACCTAAATAAACATTTTTCCTCCTTGCCACTCCAAAAGAGCACAATGAAAAAAAAGAAGGGCACTCTAAAAGAGAAACAAAAATATACAAAGCACAAGAAAAGAAGATCACTAGGAAATCTGTTTTCCTGAACATTTTGCTCCTTACATGGTGAGGATGGGTGCGATGTGGTCAAGGTTGCCAATGAGAATCCCCAGCTCCGAGATGAATGCAGTGAGAAGCAAAGCCCGTACTGGCTCACCCCTCGAGGAGCTGACCGCAAAGACATTAAGCACAGGAATCACACCATCTTTGGCAATGGCCTGAAGCAGGCGTGGTGCACCTGCATCATGAAATGGGAGTGGACACAGTAAAACTTAAAAATTTAGTTCCTGTTACCTTGCAGCAACACTTATAGTGGCCCTGAAATGGCTGCATGAAAGTGAAATCACACTTCAAAAAGCTGTGAACAATGGAGGGTGAAACCTCGTAGAACTTGCTAACGTTTCCACCAGAGGACCTGTCCTCACCCAGATGAAGACGAGTCCTCTTGTCGAACCGTTGGCAAGCTCCCTGTGGTTTCCCCTCCCTTGACCACTTGGTGTTTGAAAGAAACCTATCTGTCTGCCCTCTCTACCATGGACTTCACAAATCTGTGGCCCTGTGGCACTTATGAAACTAAGCTCAATTTTTTGACAACTCATTCCAACAAATGCAAGCACCCTTATATGTTCTGTGTAGTTATGACTTGAAACGTACATTACCAGCAAGTTTTCTAGCTTAAAGATCAGTGGCCCTATTTTCTATTTTACATTTTTACAAACCTTCTTTAGGAATTTAATATAATAGTGAGCCTCAAAGCAAGCATTCCCAATCACAAAAAAAATTCCTACAAAAGTTTAAAAATGATATAACTATTTGTGTACTGGTGAATGCTTGTGCTCCCATGTTTTTAGACCATTTGAGGTTCTTTAGTGTGCGCTGACAATAAGAGTGCAAAATTTTTAACTAAAAATGTTTATACTGTGGCAATCCAGTAGTGGATCAACTACTCCCTCATAAGCATGCTATAGGCATGGTGGATTAGAAGTCACAGCAAGAGACTTTTACAACACTGTTCACTGACCAGGGCATAAATGAGAACAACACTGAAACTTTTTAAGAAACATTCACCACAAAGTGAAACCAAGGCACTTAAACTGAGCAGCAGAAAAGTTTGCAGACAAGCTGTAATCTAAACTGTTGCTTGTTTTCAGCACTGAGAATAATTTTTGTGCTTCATGTGAGAGACTGCAGTCCACTGAGAGACATACCAGTGAGAGACTGCAGTCCAGCTCCAATTGTGGACAGCAGAGAACCAAGCACCACCAGCAGTGGGTGAGGCCAGGCCAACTGTGCCACTCCCAGACCACCTCCTATGCTCTCTCCAAATCTGCAGGACAGGGCACACAATGCATTGGCTGCTCCGGGAGTAAGTGAACAGTTATTTTCCAAACCACTTACAGGAACAACAAATACGAATACACAAACATAGCTTGAAAAAAAAAAAAGGAACTGGAAAGTATATGCAGGACAGTAAAGAAAAGACTGGAATGTATGTCATGATTAATTGATTAACTAAGGTAAGAAAGGAAGAATCACAATAATATTTACACAGAAAAAAAAAATGATGAAACTGCCTTCAAACAGTGGAAATGCGAAAAAAGCCTGTCAAGAAACAAAACTTACTTGTCTCTGAGGAAAAGGTTGTCAAAAGCTGCACCGAAAAGAAACACGCCAGAAATGTCTGTGCACATTTTGTTAAGGAAAACAGGGTTCAAAAACTACCACTAACTCTTGTTATGTCTGCTGATGAACACAACCAAGCTTCCCCAGCTTCTGTATAACTTCAGAAAAAATTAGCTGCCATTTGTGATTTAAAGGCACATTAAATGAAGAAAGAAATACATGATGCACAGAATAATTTTCAAGAGCATAATATCCTTCGAATTCAACATCAACAATCTTGAAAATTACACAGCACGAGTTCCACAGAAAAAACTGAAGCCACAGTCACTTGTTTTCTTAACCTATGTTGTAATCTTGTTTGGCACTGAACCCTCAGTAAGATACCAAGTTGACGCCAGAGTACACAACCTCCATGTTTACAGTCAACATAGCACACAGAAGGCTGATGCAATGAAGATGCACATACCATGAGTGCTCGCACTGCTGCTAGCATGGGAGAAAATGACCTCTATAACTAAACTTGATAAGCACAGAAGGAATACTACGTGCCTGCATGCTGTAACTTGCTATTATGTCATCTGTGTTGATACAAGTGATTTGTGTGAATCTGCACATATGCCATATGAGCCATATGAGCCACCACACTGCCAGTACCAGTTTGTCTGGAAGACACTTATTAAGTGCACCTTCTACACGGGTCTGAATGCCATAAATACCGCAGCAGTGCTTATGCATTCGCTAACTTTTTATTATTCCAAAAATGTCCATGATGTACTCTCCTGTGCTTGATTTCATAATGTACACTGACCCTACAACATACCTCAGTAAAAACACAAAATCTGGACAAAGAAAGAACCACACAATTCAGAACCTTCCATCATTTGGTGGCCACATCACTTCAAGTTAAGGATCAGTCTCTACCCCAGCAAAATGCTGGTTGAGATAAACGTCATGTCCCAAACTCCTAGCACAAATAGATCATCATTGTGAAATTTCATATCAGCCAGAATAATAGGCCTGATGTACACATGACAAGACAAACATCTGAAAAATTCACATGCTCACATATCTTGCATAAATTTTTTACTCCAAGATTGCACATCAGTAGCGTGGCTTTTTGGGCTTGTTGGTACATAGTTCCAATACACTGTAGCACAGCAAAAGATGCACTCGTGGTGTTTGTCTCTCGTCTCTTGTGTCCTCGTCTTTTACTGCGCTACAGTGTATTGGCACATCACGTGTGCCTGTGCATAATTCAGAAGTCAGAACATATGAGGCAACCGAGCTATGATATGTTGGTATCTTGAGATTTACATAAGGGAAGGAGAACTATTGCAGAGAAATACCAACTGCCATGAAGAATTCTGATACAGCAAATTAGAAACACAAGCAGACAGCACTTGAACAATCAAGGTGGCTGCTCTTTACACTGCTGCACAAGGTGATATGCGTCTGGTTTTCAAGTCAGACTACCTCTTTTATGATGTATAATCAGGCAACAGTATACTGACATGTGGCAATCTTTAATTCTTATTTCTGCTGCACATGTTTCACAGTGACATATTTCAGTTTCACATGACATGTTTCACAGTGGTGCTCCTCTAGGCATATTTTTCAATGTACACAAATAGTGATGATCCTTTTCCTTGGTGTTTGAATAAGATTCTAGCATAAAACTTCATTAAAAGTTTCTTAAAATGCTTTCCAGCTTAACTGATGCTTAGCCTGTCTTCTGTTCCAACATTTTAACTGCCAAGCTGGATTACTGCCACTCGTTAATTGCGATTTTCGTGCATGAAACCTACCTATGAACAGCTTAGGTATATCAATGCATTCTATACAGAAAAGGTATGTTATACAGTAAAAACAAGGAAAGATATAGGAAGGACTATTTTTATATTTTACTAGAAAACCACAAGCAATTCAGTTTTTTTGAGCTGTACAACTGCTGCAACTCTTGCCAGAAAGGATACAAACAATAGATGTAGTCAGCTGTGCAGCCAAGGTTCCAACAGGTATTGACTTTTGGGCATCAGCCAGGTCACCAGAACGATTCGATCCAGCCATAATGCCTTTCAGTGAGGAAATGAACAAGAATAGTTAAAAAGGTTACAAACAAGAGTTATGAAGCTTAAAGCATCAAGTAGCATTACAGCTTAACAGGAACAAAGTGACTGTTTACAAAGGCAACACGCAAGTGAAATTTCTTTAACTTTTTTTTTGTCTTTGGTGATCTTTTTCGCAATATTCACCCCAAGTATTTAAATTGAAATTTATGTCTTTGGAAAGCATATTTTCCATCACTTTCATGCATTTTGCATTTTTTTACACCTCACATATTTTGCAGAAAAAAATTCTGTCTGATACCTATCAAAAACGGCCATTTTTCCCATGGTAATTAAGATTTTAACTACAGACAGCAAAAGAAAACAACTGCTATTGACTACAAGACCTTAAGTCATGAGAAAGCAAACTGCCTCACCAGTGACCGAAGGGAAGAAGATGGCCACAAGGAAAGTGAAGGAAGTGGTGATGTCACACACAATCTGGATGTATGAGTCGCTCTTGGATGGGAAGTAAGATTCATCTGATGACGAGATTACTTCTCCTTTCTCCTTAAACATGACAGGAATGTTCTCTGAAAGGAACATAAATGAGAGGAGAAAAAGCTTTCAATGCATATACTTCGAACTTTCAAAAGTTGTGTTTTTAAAGCTAATTGTGTAAAGTATGCAAAGTTGTTCGGTTATCAGAGTGAAACGGTACTACAATGCCAGAATGTTGATGTAAGTGAACAGAAGAGAAATCTAGCAAAAAGATTACATTCACCAGACATTAATAATATGTACACTACCTAAGCAGATGAGAAAAAAGTTCAGGTATGGTCTTTAGTATATGTACCCTCGAGGACAAAAGTCTCTAGGATACTTGGAAAGCAATTTAGGCCCATAGGCACTATGTTTCTCGGCAATCATATTATTTCACTACTAGATTAAAGAATGTGAGTTTGACTTTCACCTCCCCAAGTATGGTGTTGATCCGGCAGCTAATAATAGAGCTATCAACTTCATTTGTGGCTAGTGTGTGCTAGAGACTCTTTTCCCCGACTCTACATAATTAAGAGTCACTCATGCCTGGCATATGGAACTTATTCTAGACAGTTCCAAGCATTATCAGAGTTCACCGAAGCTAGCGCAGACTCACCAAAGAAGGCACCACTAGCCAGACCAGGCAGTGCAGTGCGCAAGTGTGCCTCATGTTCCTCAAAGTAAGGGTAGCAGGTGTGTTCTTCCTCCATAGATTTATTTTCATTCTCTTTGCAAAAGATGTGCCACAGTGAGTTGGAAACATTGCGGTCCTTGGTGCAGTTGTAGTCACCACCACTTAAAATGCGATCACCCAGGACACAAACCCTGCAACCAAATGCATGGTTAAAACTGACAGCACCACTGGGGAGCTAGAAAAAGCTGCAAATATTAACAAATGACCGATTTATTGCATGACATTCTCAGAACTGCTGCACTGACAGGCTAGGAGAAAACTGGAGGTCCTATGAAATGCCTCACACTGCAGTGATTGCACATATTTGCTTCAAGCCAGGCAGCTTATTGAAAATACTAAAAATAAATATGTAGTTATTTATGCTTGCTCCTTGTTCACTCTGTATGAAACAAAACTAAACCTTTTGGAGTAGTATCTACTCAGACTTACTCAATGCCTGGCTTTCCAGCATAGTTGACAAAAGCTCCCACATATACAGAAGTGATGGAGACGAGAACACAAAACAGGGCTATGGGTGCAAGCTTGGAGACAAAGGCAACTCCAATGAACACCACAAAGGTCATCAGCACAAGCAGGATGGAGCCATAGGTGCGGAAGTTGTGGTACATGACCTCCTGGTCCTCTCGGAAGTCTCCATACAGGGACATCTCAGGAACCAGGTAGTTCTGTGCAAAAAAAATAATGGTGATGTAATGATGCACACATTCTAGAGACGCATCTGCCTGAACGTGCACAGCTGTTGAAAATAAATAGATGAACAGGAAGCAAAAACCATTTTGCAATGAACTTTGCATTTCAGTACTAACTTGCTTTAAAACTTCAAAACTGAAAGCCAGTTCAGTGTTTTCACATATCGTGTGCACAGTGGGAGCCAAGGCACTAGAACCACTAGGTTTATAACAATACTTGTGAGCCATAAAAGTAGGTAAAGACAACATTAATTGTGACAGGGCTTCAACCCCATGAGCTTAGATTTAGACGCCTCTGCAAGTTACCAGCACTCAATTACTGCCTCCCGCCCCCTTTCTACATTCAGCCCCTGTAACACATCCCTGAGTCATCCCATATTAATATTGGTAACCAGTATTGCAGTGGAAAAATATTTACCAAAAATATTTCAACAGCGCCAGTAATGTACATGGCTGCTGCCACAGTGGTCGCTAGGTAGAAGAGGATCCCTACAGCACCTCCAAACTCCGGACCGAGGGACCGTGAGATCATAAAATAGGAACCACCCGCTGCAAAACACAATAAAGACCAAATTAGAGCCTGAACAAGGTGTAAAAAAGTAAGCAGCAGATTGATAATGAAACTGCTTGCAACATCATGTTTCTGAAGTATGTTCATTACATTCCAAGACCAAAAGCAGCTTTAAAGGGTTTAAAGAGTACTTTGAAGTTTCCACGCACTTTATCTGCATGCTGTGCAGGTTGAAACAATGAAGATCATCAAAACAGAAACCCCTGAGCACAGACAAGTAGCACTAGACATGTCAGCAGTAGTAATCAGCAAAATGTACTGTTTTTTAGTACAAAGCAACCTGATTACTGCTTTTTTTTTTCATTTATTTGTTTCTGGAAAATTTTCAAGATTCTATATTGCAGTCCACTCATCAATGGTAACGGTAGTCAGTATTTGAAAAATTGTGGCCTTCTAAGAGTTGTGAACCTGAGTTGAAGACTGCGTCATCAAAAGCTGGCACAATGACCTTGTTCCAATGATGAATAATCATATGCTTTAGAACCACACAAATCTGCCTAAGTCCAACTTACATTGGAAAGTATGATGTGCATTAAGTGTCTGCAGCTCCATAATTAGCACCCCACCAAACCCCACTCTATGGCTACATGAAAACTACTGACATTTTTTTGACAACAGATTCATTAAAGTCCGCATTCTGAACCCGTAACCTGATAATTTATAGTAAAATAGTGCTACCAATAACTTCACAAACCATTCTTCTTGGCTTTACTAACTGAAAACAATAGTATTTTCATACAGACACCACATGTGCTCAGTACAGAAATGCATCACTTTGCAAACGATTTAAATGAAAGCACACAGTAGCTATTAAAAACTTCGAAGGAAAGTTGCTCGAAATGGTTAGCGTTCTGTAAGGAGACAGTCTGAGCTAGAATTTTTATATTCTTTGCATGCAAATCATCTTTGCAGAAGAGTAACTCTTAGTAAATCTATGCCCCGCCGCGGTGGCTCAGTGGCTACGGCGCTCGGCTGCTGACCCGAAAGAAGTGGGTTCGATCCCGGCCGCGGTGGCCTAATTTCGATGAAGGCGAAATTCTAGAGGCCCGTGTACTGTGTGATGTCAGTGCACGTTAAAGAACCCCAGGTGGTCGAAATTTTCGGAGCCCTTCACTACGGCTTCCATCATAGCCTCAGTTGCTTTGGAACGTTAAACCCAAACAAACCAAACCAAACCTTAGTAAGTCTATGCACTCGCCCACAACACACTTACACATGGTCTGGCAATAAATTTAATAAGAAAAAAAGTTCAGGGGCACTTTGACTGTCTAAAGTGCGTAGAGGCGAAAGCGTATTCCGAACCACTTTCGCTGCTTCTGTGGCACTGGTGGCGTTACATATAATTGAGTACTAATTACTAAGTGATGACAAATCACTAATTAATGCTTAATTACTGATTAATGCCTGAATACCAATTAAATGCTAATTAATGACGCTTAAGCTTCGCCTTTAGGAGTGGAACGCGACAGCGTCTCGTAGCGCTGCCAGGGAGTCCACGGAACGCCACCACCCGTTCGGCGCGATGCCTTGCCCTTTGAACACAACGCTTTTTGAGTAAAGGAAACAACGCACTAATTCTCTGTCATCTCGGTGGACACCTGAACCGCACCGTAGAGGAAGGGAGGAAGTGGGAGTGAAAGAAGAAAGACGAAGAGGGCCCGTAATGAAGGAAATGAAAATTGTATTTGAGGAAAGGAAATTACGCAGTAACTGTCTCACATATCTCGGTGAACACCCGTCAAAATTCAGGGGGGCACTTTTTTTACCTAAAGTGTGGTCACTGATGTGTGGTTAAGATGTTAAACTTCGCCTCTAAGAGTGGAATGCGACAGCATCTTGCAACGCTGCCAGGGAGTCCATAGAATGCCATTGCCCATTCGGTTCTACGCCTCGCTCATCGGTAAATTGGTTTTTGAGGAAAGGAAATGTATCTGTCTCTTATATCTCGGTGGACACCTAAACCTCTCCGGAAGGGAAGGGAGGAGGATGAGAGTGAGCGAAGACACCGTATTCACTAGACGCGCCTTTGTTCATTCCAAACCATTGAGCTGGCATGGCGGAGTGGATAACATGCTCGTCTCGCACGCCGAAGACCGGGGTTCGATTCCCGAGCTCGACCAATTTCCTACTCGTTTTTATTTATTTATATGGCCTGAGTAGAAAAGTTAATTAGGCTAATTGGGTAATTAAGCAATTAACTAAGCTCAGTCTCTCTTACTTGGAGCATCACTATACGATCCCTTCAATTGGTTGCATGGTTACTAGGCAAAGTACAATTGGCCGGTTTGAAATTTGCGCACTGTGACGTCACGGCCGTTTCGACCAATTGAAAAGCGTGACATTTTCTGTCGACAACTGCAGCTTACAACGACGAGGCATTAAAGGCTTTCGCCTTAATATATGAAATATTATGTACTTAAAGGGAAGTGATCAGGAATTAAACTAAGATGAAAGTATTCATATGATGGCATAAGATCACACTTGTTGACAAATCAGCATAGATTAGTCCATATTGGTCCATATTTAGAATGAACCCACAGCTGCACGGAGTCACCATAAAGCAACAACTCTTCATTATATTTTCTAGCCTAGTATGCAGCTTCCAATTATAAAACTTAGAAAATAAAATTTAAGGTAAATGAACTTACCGGGTACGATTCCATTGGTTGCAATAGCACTCAAAGAAATACAGGTCGTAAATGTCTGCAAGAAAACCGCAAGCAGACACAAAAAACACAGAGTTAAAATTTGGACACGAAAAAAGGCAGATTTTATTTGACACCAGCAAACTAAAATTACAACTTAATCATAGGCGCTGACTGTGGGGAATGGGGCTTTAGCCTCCATCCCCCCCAAAATTTTTTTTTGGGGGGGGGGGGGGGGGGCTGTGCCCCTCTGGAGGTTGAGTGACGGGGCGAGGGGCCAGCATGTCTTCTTTCGTGAGGTTTTGAACAAATCAACTAAAGAACTATAGTTACCTAAAAGCACAGCTTTAAAGACTGTCTTAAACAGCAACATGTACTTAGATTTCTCTCCAATCAACAAAGGAGAAGGATGACAGCACTAAGGTCCAGTTCACCATCAAGCGATCCAACTGGCAATGGGAGCTCTCAAAATGTCTCCTGCTCCAAATCTTTTTGCGGAATCAAATGAATGGCCACTTGATAAGTACACATTTTTCTTCAGCGTTTTCAAAGACTTAGAACCGTCCCCAAACACCAAAGTAATGTCTTGACCCGAAACATCAACTATGAACGGACCTTTCAACATAACCCATCTGTAACTCCACCTTTGTTTTTTGCATGAAGAGCGCCTCAGAGCACTTTGGCTCCTATTTCTGTCTTTTTTGTTTTTTATCGGGCTTGATAGTCCATTTACATTTTTGAAAGACGAAGAGTTGATAATCCGTCTCTAAAATTTTGAATTGTTAGCTTACTGCGGAAATGTTTGCATTGCTCAGTGTTTCTTAGACACAAACAGTTTAAAATCTCATTTGGATTTCTGAATATTTTGGTTATTGTTGATATTTTTCAACTGCCGAGTGGTTTTACAAAAATGAAGAGTTTGTAATGAGTTTGTAATATATGAATTGTTAGCTTGGTCTGGAAATGTTCGTGTTGCCCAGTGTTTTCTCTTAGTTTGACTAGGGTCCTTATGAATGTATACCAATAGCTTATGCATTTTTCAGTTTTTTGTTCATTTATTTATTTAGTACCTTAAAAGCCAAAGGGTGATTCTTTTTACATATTCGCTTAACTAGAGTCAAATTAAAATTATGCCTAATAAGTTTATGTTATATGTTACATAAATTATGTTTACATAGCCTCCCCGCCTATGCATATCTCTAGCCAAGGAGCACGAGGGGTGGGGGGCCAAAGAAGGGGAGAGAGAGAGGAATTAATGAAAAAGAGACAGAGTGCTAAATGCCCCCCTTTCCCTCGGCAGATTGAAAACTCAGCACCTATGATCCTAATACAATCGGGAGGGCCAGTATAAGGTCAAACAAGCCGAAGTCGAAAGTATCAGAGGCTGCGACTTTAAACGTGACAGCCTCCCAAAGGCAAAGGTACAAGCCAATAAAAACACTAAACATCTGTCTCCCGCTGAACCTCGCGTTGTGCACTGGCTACCCTCATTAGGTTTGCCTAGACAACCCACAGACGAAGATGAAATTAAACAGAAACTGCATTCAACCGTGCGCATATCCGCACGCCATAGGAACGGCGAAAAACACAATAGTTATTTCACATTTTAAGCCCGTAGCAACCGGAAGCCCTTCCACGCTTGGTACACCAAGCCGGCTTCGCCGCAGAAAGACTATGTATGCGGTGAAGCCAGCTTGCCTACACTATGAATATATCGTCTGTGTGTGTGTGTGTCTATATATATATATATATATATATATATATATATATATATATATATATATATATATATATATATATATATATATATATATATATATATATATATATATATATATATATATATAAACAAGCGCGGCAAACGAGGCAGGGAGTTGGTGGGGAGGGATAAAAATAATACGGTCGGCGAATGGAGCTCCCGTGCAGCGAGAGACGGCAGATGAAGGCAGGCGGCAAACTTACCACGCAACAGCACATGAAGACAGTTAGAAAGGCGACGGGGACGCCGGCTGTGCCGACGATCCACACGAGACGGATGAAGAAGATGACACCGAAGATGTTTTGGATGCAGGGGAAATAAACACCCGCCAACGTCCCAAGATTGGCTTTCTGCAATAAAAGAAACGCACGCGTACAAGGCTGTGAGCAACGAACTCTGCAGTAGCAGCACGTAATCCATATTGCCAAGCACTGTAATTATCTAATGACCACAAACCAAATCAGGTTATAATCGGCCAGCGCATATATGACTTCAAAGACATATATTTCATTCGCGGAAACCGCTGAAAATGAGCTAGTCACTGTGTGAAGGTATGGCGCAGGGATATGCATGGTGGTCGCGGCTGGTGGACTAACCGGCCTTCCAATGAAACTGTCAGCAAGAGATCCCGAAGCAGAGAAATGAACCCCGAAAAAACCCGTTCCCATCCGCACAGGAGTTGACAGATTGTCCTGAAGGCGCAGTGTTATTTGTGCAAGAACCAAGCTTTTGGATTGGAAAAAAGGTTTATAAGAACGCTGAGCAAAGGTGCTGTTGGCAATTAAGTACTAACCAAGGAAATGAGCAGGCAAAATGCATGAGCACTCCACGATACGCTGCACGCTTATAATAGAGAGAATTATTGACAACGGTTTTCCGCTTGATGGATAGACTCCACTGTTACCAATCCACGCCAAAGTTCGCTCGATCGCTGCGAGTCAAATCATACAAAGGGTAAAAACAATTGCAATTGTGGGATATACAAATATCCTTCATCACCCCCGCGCCGAGTCACGTGACGAGAGCGCGCGCCGCAGGGCATGGGGAGAGGGGCACCCGGCCACTCTCCTCACTCCCAGCTCGGACGTGACGTCACGCCTACGCACTGGCTGTGTAGGGAAGGGGTCATTGTCTTGAGTGCAACCGGTTGCCCAAGGGGGCGGCAATGTCGTAGGGGTTAAAAGGGAGAGCTCGCGGCGGGAACGTCTCTCTCTTGCCGCGGCGTTACTGCCCGACTGCCCCGCCGACTCCCTTCCTGCCCGCGCCTCCTGGGCGACTACCCAACGCCGGTCGACGACGACTTGGTGAGCAACTGAACTTTTTATCGGATAGAACATTCTTCCGCAGTGTGCTTTGCCTTGCGCTAGGTTAATAAACTGTTTCCTAGCGTACTCTGTCGTTGCCTATTTCGTCCGAACCCGCCGTGGCTGTGACTTTGCGCCACGGGTTGGGGACACGAGTCGCTTACGAGAACGCCCGCGCATAGCCGGCACGGAAGCTCGCCTTCCCGGCCGGCTGGACGCGGAGTGACCCCATACAATCAACCACGAGCGGCTGTAAAACGGAAGCCTCGCAGCTTTCTCACATCGCCAGATTTGAAGAGTCCCTGCCGCAGGGAAGAATTTAGAAGGCGGTCACGTATATTCGCCACGCATTGTTTTTAAAACTTTATTCGAAAGGGGAAGGGTCAGTGTGGACCTTCAATAGATCGATATAATTTCTCGCTCAGTGGGAGACGGTCGCCCCCGCCCCTTAAACCCACCTGCCGTATTGGCATGATCCAGCAAACAGGAAGTACGTTTACTAAAGTTTTTTCTTTCTTTCTCTCTATCTCTCTCTACACAAATTCCAATATCGCTCACGCTACACGCATCAAGGCACGCGACGCGTTGGCGCTACTGCCCGCTTTGTTACAACACGGGCCCGTTGGCCAGCTTCTGCCGCAAGGGCTTCTTTCTACACGAACTCACAACGCACAGGTACGAGGAACATGGTAGGGAACACTTGAATCTCGTTGAAGGAACAAAATTTGTCTTGACTTCTGCGTTGCAGGTGAAAGGGCATTAATGCCCTTTCACCTGCAACGCAGAAGTCAAGACAAATTTTGTTCCTTCATTGTGTCCACAGGAAAACCACCTAGACAAAAAAAGTAAGCTTCGCCCTTACTTGAGGAGTTATAGTTATAACTATATACGCAGGTAAAATGTTCCATTTCGTATTGCTTCGACTTGCACAAACGCCGTGACCACTTGTTCTCTCAACTAATAGCGAATTAACTGCCTCAGGTGAGAACCGCGCTCATTCGGAGAGTTACAGAAGGGTGGAAAATATACACGAAAGCCCAAAGTGATTCACCGCGTTTCCAGCGTTATACACGACACGTCGTGTCTTGTAGGTAACTTCTGGAGAGAAAAGTGCAGAATACAGGGTTCAAATAAGTATATACCGCAAGAGGGAACCCGTATATGAAGAAAAACGCCGTACGAAAATTTCTTCTTCTTCAGTCAATCTCAGAAAACTCATTTCTAATTCATTCCGCAGTGAAAGACAGTGCAGCTAATTAGAAGATGCTTCGAGGCAATGCTTTGGGCGAAAGCGTTCCTCAACGGCCAGAACTCCGCTCTATGTACTATATATGTAATGTTTTTCATAGAAGCCCGCCACTAATTTTTTAAAATACTTCTTCTGAGATATAAAAATGGCTTCTGCGGCATCGTAATACCGGTGATGGCGGACATAGGAAAAAAAATAATCATGCTAACTATATAATTTAGGCGCTTGGGTTCAGTTATATATGTGTAGTTAGTAATGGCTACATCAGCTCTCGTATGGGCAGCGCGCAGAGGCAACCACCGCAGCGTGGGTGGAACAGAGAAAGTCACGTGGCACGTGCGCCGCAAAGTGACGTGCGCTGGGGGCGTTGTTTTGCGCTCGCCAAAACACGCTCTTTCAGAAAGCGCACGACTTCTCGGGCGAGGTAGCCAAAATTTTCTCAGCCACAGCGCCGAGGGTAATAGTGTAACAGCTTTTTTGAAATGAAAAAAAAAAAACTCATATGGCTATTACTAACAGCCCGCTGAAAATCTCTAATTGCAATCAAGTGCCTAATTGTAATTGTTAAATGAGTAATTACCATTAATAATAGCCATATCTGCTTTTCGAATTTCGAAGGCGCGATTGCCCTAGGCGCCGTGGCTCAAGAAATTTCGGCCATTTCTCGCGCAATTCGAAAATCGCGAGCTGGATGTTTCGCGCACAGCGCCGTCCATCAAAGTCGGCAGTCCTCCAGGTTTAACCAGGGGAACGCCGACTGCGCTCGGAGCGAGCGGACGCATCTTATATGCGGTCTGCGATTTTCCGGCGATTTCACCAGTTTCCGGCTATTTACAGCCACCAATTTTTCACAGGACGGCCCGCCACCAATCCGGCGTCACCTGTGGGACTTTTAACCACTTTCAGGCGAGTGCCTTCAATTTTACGGCCGATTTGCGGCCACGCCCGACCGCGGAGCTAGGCCTAACGGCTCAGCACGCCTAGTGCGTGCTCTGCTCCCACCTGCGGCGGCGACGCCCGCTTCGCCTCGACGGCGCTTCCCTGCATTTAAAGATGCAGTACACAGTCACCGGCACGGATGTTACCGCCGCGGAGCTGGCCGATGGCACTTGGACGGCACTCGAAATGCAACGCCGCTACAGACGCCCGCCACCACCGGCAACGCCGCCGGCCACCACCCAAACGCCCGCAGCCAGCACTGTCCTGTCAGACCAACGACCCCGCGGCCGTCCACCACCGCCGACTAAAAGACGACCACTTCCTCGCCTGCCTACAGAGGACTACAAAATCGTCTTCCGACCGCAAGGCACCGTCGACCTCAACGCAGTCGGCCCGGCCAAATTGGCGATGGCCATCTACAACGCCGCCAAGATCGACGGCCGCCTTGCAATCACCGCCGACCAAGTCCGCATCCACCCAACAAACAACACTGTCACCATCAGCACACCGGACAAAAAACGGGTGTTGCTGTATGCTAAAATACGAACTTTAACCATTGACTCCAACGCCATCCTGGTAGCCACGTACGCCCCAGCCCCCGATGACTCCGTGCGAGGAATCATATATAGAGCCTACAGTCACGAGACCGACGCTGAGATCCTCGCTGAGCTCCAAGCTCGAAACCCCGATCTCCCCGTAGTCGCCGCACGCCGCATGGGCCGCACACGACATTTCGTGGTGACTATCGCTAATGCCAAGCTACCCCGCTACGTGAGGTACCTCGGCTTCACTTTTGAGGTGTTCCCCTACAAAAGCCGTCCGGAGGCATGCTTCAACTGCCGGAAGCTAGGCCACAGGGCGGATGTGTGCCCCCACCCGCGACAACCAACCTGCCGACGCTGTGGCGCAGCCCATGACCCTCCTCCAGCTGGCCAACCGCCCACGTGCCAAGCCTCATGCATCATCTGCAAAGGTGCCCACCCTACAGGCAGCAGAAGCTGCAAATACCGGTTCACGTCCTCCACTCGGCCCAAGTCTTCCCCATCGGTCACTGACACCGATACCGGCTCCAGCTCGGCAAACCCCGGACGCCAGTCCCGGTTCCGAGACCGCAAACGCGGCGACCACAACCTACTGCAGGACGGCTCCTTCCCCCCGCTGGGCAGCGACAGCCCTTCCAGTAGCACTCGCAGCCGTTCCACATCCGCCTCACGCAGCTCTCGGGCCAGCTCTCAAGCCCGGCCGGAGATCAAAGCAGCCAAACAAGTTGGATGGAAGACTCCTGCACAAGTCACCGCTTCTCCACCAGATTCACAGGTAAGGGAGCTGGCAGACATGGTCAAGGAACTACAGCTACAATTGGCCAAAGCAAACACTAAAATTCATAGCCTAGAATCAGCACAGGCAAACCCCAAATTGCAACCACAGCAGGTGGCTCACGCTCCCACATCCGACCCCGTAGGTGATCCACGCATGGACACTGAGCAGTCTAAGCGCACGAAGCGTAAAGCACCTCCCCCCTCCTCACAAGCAGACATAGATGCCAAATTCGAGGCAGCTGATACGCGAATGGCCCAATTCGAGGGTGCCCTCCTTCGACTCGCCCCCACCATTGACCGTCTAGTAGAAAGCTGCGCCACAATGGCAGCCAACATCCAAACCCTTCATGCCAGGCTCGATACCCTCACGAATCCCCCGAAATCCGCAACCCCCTTGAAGTCGACAACCCGTCCTAACTACCCAGCACCCATTATTGTCGCCACGTCGGAGAGTGCAACCGCGCGCTCACGTGCAGGCGGCATTCTTAAATCACCCGTCGTGCTATCACAGCGCCCCGAACCCTACGGGAAACGCGATGGCTAGCTCCCCCTTCACAGTTTGGCAATGGAACTGCAGGGGCTTCAAGGCAAAGCGGCGAGCCTTGGAGCACACCCTGCAGGCCCAGCCGCACACCGCCCACATCATCGCACTTCAGGAAACCTACATGGACACGAAACTTACCAGCTACGCCGCATATAACCAACAAACGACACCAGACCACCGGCCCAACACCGCCATCCTGGTCCACCGAAATTTAGCAGCTAATCATATAGACCTTAGTTACCCCGAGGTTCCGCACACTTTCGTACAGGTCCTACCGAACAGCCGCTCACAAGCCCCGCTCCACATCCTCAACGTCTACAGCCCCCCTAGCGACAAAAGCACACGAGTGGCAACCCTCGTTCGTAAGGCCTGCGCGACTGCACAAACAGGGATGCTACTCATCTTAGGTGACTTCAACGCGCCGCATACCGAGTGGGGCTACCCCCGCAAAGCATGCGGTCGTAAGGGAGCCAAATTGTGGGAGACAGCCCAAACACTGGGCCTGACACTACTCCTAGACCCCGACAGGCCTACTCGCATTGGAAACAGTGTCACACAGGACAGCTGCCCCGATCTCACTTTCGCCCGCAACATCCCAGACGCACGCTGGGAAAACCTCGGCATGAACATAGGTAGCGACCACTATGTTCTCAGCACAACCTTCACGGCTACACACAGCAAAGCCCCCAACCGAACAATCAGGCACACTAACTGGGACGCCTTCCGATACGTGCGCGCCAAACGCACTTCGGCCCCCATAGACGACCTGGACACATGGACAAACTCGCTGCTCGAAGACACCTACAATGCCACCTCCACGACTACCCAGGACGAGGATGGCCCCTCTCCCGACGCCAAACTCATACACATGTGGGAGGCCCAGCGCAGTCTTAGCGCTCGCTGGCTCCGCCAAAAACACAATCGACCCCTCAAGCTCCGTCTCGTTCGCCTCGAGCGAGAGATCGAAGCTTATTACTCCATCAAACTGAGTCAGGAGCAATGGCATCAAACCTGCGACCGTCTTAACGGACAGTTAGGATGCAAAAACTCGTGGTTCTTGCTCAGACATCTACTGGACCCAACTCACACCAAATCCACATCTCACAAGAACCTCACCCGTGTCATACACGCTTTTCAGGGAACAAATGAGGAACTCCTCGCTACCCTGAAAGACAAATACATCAATACTTCCACTGAAATTCCCATCCCTTCAGGATACACGGGTGCTCAGAACACCAACATGGACGCCGACATCACGGCAGGAGAAGTCGGCGCCGCCCTCAACCAGATTAAAACCACCTCGGCCGCTGGCGACGACCACATAACCAACAAGATGCTTCGTAACCTCGAAGATCAGTCCGTCGAGGCACTCACGGACCTCTTCAACCAACACTGGCATGAGGGTCGCCTTCCAGACACTTGGAAGCATGCCAAAGTGATTTTCATACATAAGCCAGGCAAACGACTCGAGCTGAGCAACCTTCGGCCCATCTCGCTCACGTCCTGCCTGGGAAAGGTCATGGAACACGTCATACTAAATAGACTCCACACTCACGTAGACCAAGGGGACCTTTTCCCCCCCACTATGATCGGCTTCAGGACCGGCCTCTCCACTCAAGACATTATGTGGCAACTCCAACACGACATCCTCGATCCGAGACCCATCCGAGCTACACGAACCATCCTAAGCCTAGATGTCAGCAAGGCTTTCGACAACGTGTCACATGCTTCCATCCTTTCAAACCTCTCAAAAATGAATGTAGGCACTCGCACTTACAACTACATTGCCGACTTTCTTCATAACCGTACAGCAGAACTTCACATTGCAGACCTCCACAGCGAGAAGATCACACTAGGCACCCGAGGAACACCACAAGGAGCAGTCCTATCTCCGTTCCTTTTCAACACTACAATGAGAGGCCTCCCTCCGCTCCTGGAAGAGATACCTCACATTAAACACTCAATATATGCCGATGACATTATCCTGTGGACCAACTCTGGCTCTGACGGGGAAATCCAAAACTCCCTCCAAACAGCAATCGATAAAGTACACTCCTTTGTACAGGCGAACGGGCTCACATGCTCCACCACGAAGTCCGAATTACTAGTCATCAGGGTCAGACGAGCTCGCCTGCCCGTACCCGACCCGCAAGAACCTATTGTGCTTCATGTCGACACACATCCCATACCTCCGGTCCGCACCATCCGCGTTCTGGGTATGTTAATACAGAACAACACGCAAAACTCGGAGGCCATTCAGCACCTCCGCACCACAGCCAAGCAGATCAACGGCCTTATCCGCCGCAGCAGCACCCGCCGGAGAGGTATGAAGGAGGATGACCTCTGTCGGCTCACGCAAGCTTTCCTCATTAGCAGGATAGTCTACTCCTACCCCTACTATCACCTCCGCCGGAAGGACGAGGAAGCTGTGAACAGCATTATACGTTCAGCGTACAAAGCGGCACTGGGGCTACCTCAGTACGCCAGCACACAGCACCTCCTCCAACTCGGCATCTACAACACGCTCACAGAACTCATAGAGGCACACAAGACCGCCCAAATCCACCGCCTCTCCCGCACTAAACACGGGCGGCTCATACTTGACCGTCTCAACATCAACCCCATAGGCGACGTCCACCCCACGACGCCCATTCCGATAGTGGTCTATAGCCGCCTAGTTATAAAACCAATCCCCAAAAACATGCTACCTGGCCGCCATGATACGCGCCGTCAGCTGAAAGCCCAAGCACTAGATGCCACATACCTTGCCGACGAATACGCAATATACGTAGATGCTGCACGGCAAAGTGCAAACACATACGTGGCTTGTGCAACCACGCCACAATCTACTCTTGTCACCGCCGCCACAGTAGTAGCTCACTCTCCGACAGCGGCAGAAGAAACCGCCATCGCGCTGGCCATCGCTGACCCACGTACGCGCACAGTCCTCAGCGACTCCAAAAGAGCGATACAAAATTACTCGGCAGGTTTTATCTGCCACCCCGCTGCACGCATCCTTCGCGGCTGCACTCCCGACCATAAGATCAACCTGGTCTGGGTACCCGCCCACGCGGGAAACTCTGGAAACGAAGGGGTCGACCGACTAGCCCGAGGACTAACCAACCGGGCGGCCGGCCCCACGGACCCAGACGCTCTTGCCGAGGCTCCCCAGACCTTTGCCGAAATTACCAACCTCTACAGAGAGATGAGACGCCAGTTCCCGCCTCCACACCCCGACTTGAATCGAGCGCAAGCCACCTTGCTCCGCAGGTTGCAGACACACTCCATCCTTAGCCATTCTAGACTTTCACTCACCACAGACGGGGAATACGACCCCGTCTGCCAAAATTGTTACCAGGGAGAAATCGCCACCCAGGCTCACATCCTCTGGGGTTGCGCGGGAAATCCGCCCCCTCGAACCTTACTGCCAGCTCCCTCCGAAGACGGATGGAACCAACTCCTCAGAAGGCCAGACAAGAGCATCCAACTGGCACTCATTTCGTGGGCCCAGGAAGTCGCCCCCACCTGGGGGCCACACCAAGCCCACCTGCTGTAAATCCCGCCAATCTATGGCAATAAAGTTGTTTCTCTCTCTCTCTCCATCAAAGTCACGTACCACGTGACTTTCTCTGACCCGCCCGCGCTACCCGTGCCAGGCCGCTGCTCAGTAGGGTGCCTCGATGGCCAGCGCGGACATCAAGGCTCCTGCCAAGGCGGGGACGAGAAGATCACGTGGCACGAGCGCAGCGGAGTGATGCGTTTTGATAGACGGCGCTGTGCGCGAAACATCCAGCGCGCGATTTTCTAATACCGTGAGAAATGGCCGAAATTTGTTGAGCCACAGCGCCACGGGACAGAGGAAAACACAGTATTCCAGGTTCCAGTATTCCAAGAGAAAAATTAAAAACAAAGAGAGTCTGCGTCCAAAGAATGTCGTAGCCATTTGCGTTTTGCGGGAATTTACACTATCGGCACTTTTAGTTCAGCCATGCAAACGGAGATGCAACGATAACTTCAGCTTAGTGGTGCCATCTGGTTTAAGAAGAGGAACCATTTTTGTCAACAAACCGACACTATTATTTTCGTTTTTACATTTTTGATATATCGATGCACTGTGAAAATAGCATGTGCGAAAAAAGACCGAAAGGAGGGGGACGCTGCGCGGGGGTGTTCTGACACTGAAACATCCCCCTGGTCATGCCCCTGGTGCTCGTATACATTCGCCCCGCTCGTCACTCGTCGCTGGGTTGATCCAGGGCACTGCCGGAAACTGGTTTTGCCGAGGCGGCCGCGTTTCGATGCAGGCGAAACGCAAAGGCGCCCGTCTGCTGTGCGATGTGGTCGAAATTATTCCGGAGACCTCCTCTACGGCACCTCTTTCTCTCTTCTTTCACTCCCACCTTCCGCCCTTCCCTTACAGGGCGGTTCAGGTGTCCCCCGAGATGTGAGACAATTACTGCCCATTTCCTTTCCTCAAAAAACCAATTCTCATTTTTTCAAATCGCGGGCAACCTGATGAACTAGTTTATTACCGGCAATCCCTAAGTGACCAGGTATCCAGAGCAGAACGACCATGGCGGGCGTATTAACAGGACATCGCCGAAATCACCTCGAAGATCGAGGGGATGGTGCCATTTTGACAGGAACGGACAGCTGACTGAGTTTCGTATAAAGAAGGCGGAGGGGCGACCTTTTCGCTACGCAACAACACACCCTCAAACTCTCATCTACGGTCTACTCTTAATAGTATTTATTAAGCCTCCTTCCTCCAACTCCCCGTCCACACATCTAACCAGAGACTTTATGACACGGGTCTCTGCCTCCACCTCCAGTCCCTCAACAACCACCAACGGGAACGACCGGTCGCCCGCCTGCCCGACAACCTCCAGATACGTTGGATATTGCAGGCCGGCATCCCACCCATTCATTTGCCCCCTTCACGTACCTGCACTACCTATATCCTGCAACATGCGCATCGCGCCCATCTTTCGCAACATACAGTATCGGCCACCAAGCTCGCCACAACCCACCCTTCTCTACTCACACTGTAGCTATACCGACGCCTGTTCTCTGGGGGGCTCAGGCAGCACAGTGTACATCGTCTTCTCGCCACACTTAGCGGACCCCATAACTGAGACGTGTAGGCCTTTTTCCAAAGCGCTCTTTCCTGGCTTATATTAGCGTCAGTTTTTCCACATTTTTAATCCAACAAAAGCTCACTAAATTATTTTTCTCAGCCTAGCGTTGTTCGCGTTCCCCGAGATTACACGGGAGTAAGTGAACCTCACAGGCAGCAAAATGGGGCTCGAGGATCGGCAATCGCTCCTGCCACCTCTTTCGGTTATCGCCTCCTGTGTGTAGACTCAACCACAACGCAGGTATGCAAGCGCAGCCACACAGACGAGCAAACGCGGAAATTCTCGTACCGACTCTGTGGGCCGTGCGCGCTCTCCGGACAAGTGGGTGGGCCCGCCTCTCAACGCAGTGGACGTTCGTATCTCCCTAGAGCAGCGAGACCACGCCTCCAGAAGGCAGCGAGTGTAATTGGTGTTCGTCGATTTTTTCCTCGATTTGGGCCACGCGCACCCACTTGCGTTCATCTCTTTCGAAGAAACTTGGGCGATGGCATAATAAGTGCTTTCCTGCTCTCACGACAAAAGGTAGCCTTACACGAACTATGAACGCGCCCTTTCGTCTCGCTCATTCGAGGCCTTGAAGCCGAGCTCCCGAGCGGCGCGACACTATGTGGATTACGGCGCGTAATGCAGTGTGCCTGATCCTCAGCCTTCGTTCACATGCGGTGCGCGCGAGCTCCGAGAAGCATCGCTCTTCCACACTGCCCGTCAGCGCAGCGGCGCCCAGCAGGATTTCGGGGATTGCCGAGAGTGCGTCGGGATGGCGGGCGGCGCTCCTTTCGTTCGAGTTGCCCATTTTCTTTCTGCGGATCTACTACAGAGGCGCCGACGACAATGCGAGAAGCTCGCCTCGGCGGTCGCTCTTATCGGCTCTCGCGGCCTCCTGCGTTCGCAGATTACGCTGGGCCGGAGGCGAGAGATGGGCGCGCCGCGCAGGGAAGCTGCTCTGGTTGCCAGCTCGTGCACTTGCGCTGCTCAGCTCGAAGGCGCGCGGCAAACTTCCCGTTGGCGGCGGCATTTCGACGGGGCTTAGTGGTGCACAAATGTATCCCGATTCAAGGGTAACGTTGGCGCTCGAGATGTGTGTAACACTGACTGCAGCGCCCTACGGCTTCACACCCTGCCCTTCCATACCAGCCCTATTATAGCTACTGTGGCACCTTACAACCATCGCAAATACGTCGTAGAAATGACGTAACTATGCTCATTTTTCGCGGGTGGTTTGAACGTAGTAGAGTTTCGGGACTTTCATTTGCGATTTTCTCAGCAACGCAGCTACCTTTGCGCGCTGAAAAGACGTCGGTTTTGACGTCGGAAACTAACCATCTTGCTTAGTTTGATATTTCTCTTTATAGTGTCCCTTTAACGCGACATCAGGCGTTCAGTTCGGAGTGGCACGAAACGCAGGAGTATCCTTGCAATGTGTGCTGTAGGCATGGCTGATAAAGCTGACGTCCATCCTCGGGCGACAGAGAAACAAAAAGGCCAGCGAACTCATTGTGCGACTTCGTGCCGCAGTGCACATGTTTCATTGCGAAGCAATCAGTCTCCTCGCTACATCTATACATTACTACCCCAGTTCTGCAAGAAAGCAAGAATATCATGTGCATGGGCGTCCGGAGGGGGGGGGGGGGGGGGGGCAAGGGGGGGCGGCTGCACCCCCCTGGAAAATCACTCACTCGAACCGTGAGTGATGGCCGCACGCCAGGGGCGGTGGTGCGCTCAGCCAAAAGGGTAAAAGCAGCCCCGCTTCGACGCTTGGTCACATCTGCGAAATGCCGCGTCCGGGCGCGCGTCGTTCCGCCGTTTTCAAACCACGCCACCGCCAGCTCTGCTGAAGGACGACCTGTTGCAGACATGCAGCGGCACCGGCGAGCATGTGCTTCGAGCCGTCTTGAGATGGGTGTCTGTTTCTTTGATCTCTAGAGAGATAGCGACACGGAGGCAGACAGTGCACAGGGCACAGGTCGCTCGCTATAATCATGATACGTTCGTACGCCGGCCACCGATGAATTCTTGAGGGAGGAAGGACAAATCAGCCGTGTCCACCCCCGCTTTGTCGGGCTGCTCAGGGGCAAGCGGGCGACGAGTTGGCGCCGCCGCCGCGCGCTGTCTCCTCCGATCCACGGGAGAGCTCGGTGCGGTAGAAGCGCCGCTTTCAGAACCTTCGGCAAAGGGGATTAGCTGCTTTTGTTCACGGCGACGCAGTCTCCAGAGGCGCCCCCACACCAGCGTTCCTTGCGTCTTCTCCGAAAACCAGCGCCTTTGGTCAACGCAGCCCGATGGCGCCTGCCTGGCTCGCCTGTCACCTCTGGCTGGGCCTCAAATCACAACAGCGCCCATGTACTGTGCGTGTCAGTGCATGGTAAAGAGACCCAGGTGGTCGACATTATCCGAAACTCTGTACTACTCCGTCCCTCATAGCCTGAGTCGTTTTGGGGCTCTGAACCCCATAAAAGCACAAAAACAAATTTTCCGGCCGAATTAGTTGCGGGTGTCCCTTCCCCTCGGAAGTCGCGCGGCGTTCCTTACACCCCAAAAGTGCGCATTCGTGGATATTGTGGCAAGTAAGCCCTTGCACGTGTGCGCGCCTCTGTGTTTGTGCTTCGGTGTTTTTAGTGGCGGGTTGTCAACGAAGGTGAGAACAACCAAGACAGCGGACGAGAAAACGACGAGCGGCGAGCAGTGTGTGTGCGGTTGCTCGACTGTGCGGATGCGCGAGCAAGATGGAGCGAGGTGTATGAAGCTGCGAGCGTGCATTTATCTTGTAAATAAGTTTTCGTTGTATATATAGTCATCTTTTGTTTTCAACGTACTCGTTCAACCATTTTTCCAATCAATATATATGATGACTGTGCACTGAGAACGTGTAATGAAGCACAGAAATGAATTTATCACCCGTGTAACTACGCAATTCGCCCAGAAAAATCCGAGGCGCCTACAGTTGCTGTTCAAGGAAGACTGACTGAGTGACTGTAGTTGCGTGTTTGTGAACATATTGCGCTGTGTGCTGGTCATCAATTCGGGTGAGTCGAGAACCCGTATGCAGTAAGACTGAGCACTTCGAGTATTGATAGTATCTTTTTGCATTTTTATTAATTTTAATTGTTTCTTTGTTGATAAACTCCAATGTATCTCTACAATCCGCGCTTTAATTTGCTGCTTGTAATTTTCTTTCATGTGTGTATTTTACTTATTTTTTATTTATATATAAATAAATAAATTTACTCCGCAAATAGTGCCTTTTCGCTACGAATATACCCCCCCCCCCCCCCCTCCGGCGCCAACAACCAATGGGCCCCCCCTGCAAAAAATTCTGCGGACGCCCTTGATCATGTGATTGCTCTAAGCGTACGCAGCGCACGGACAATTTGCCTGCAACGAGAGCTCCCTTTTACCAGTATAGAAAGAAAAAAAGAAACTAAAATGCAAACCTACTCAATCATACGGACCTTCCCCCCCCCCCCCCCCCTCTTCTTAGATAAAGTGACGTAACAGCAGAGCGCTCGTCGACAAGGATAACTCAACGCGCAGCCACGAAGCAGGAAAGTATAAAATTAAAATTTAAGACGGTTTCGCTTTTCTCTTTCTCGTTTTGTTCCGTTTCTGAGCACGCTAGCACGAAATTCAAGCATTTCCCCATAGTTTAAGGACTTCAAAACCTAGCCACAAAGATTTCGTGCTGCCGCCGCCTCAAATTTCTGGAAGCCTCGCGGCATTTACCTCTTCATCGTTTTCGTATTGTATTCAGCCCAACTCGGATATGTTATCCGCACGAAGCACGTACGCAAATACTTGTTCTCTCCACGTACCGTCTTGCGAAAGCCCCGCTATTGCGTGCTGTTTATTATCGGCGGTACGCATGCATGCTGGGATATGGCGCGGATTTTGATTTTCCTTCCCCTAGCGCAGCTGTCCACATCGGGAAATAAGGTGGGCACCGTATCCGATGCTGTCCATGCGGCTATCGCGTAGACGCCCATCGAGCACGCGCGCACACAGTCGCGCAGCGCAGGGAGTCAGCGTCGCCTCGAGCGACGGCGCCACGCTCAAACGGACAGTGGGCGCACGAGTGAGACGGAGACAGAACCTGAAATAGTCTCAGCACATGGACGCATGGACGAGGACACAACACATGGACGAGGACATGCTTGGAGTAAGCCTCAAATCGAATGACTATGAACGGAGACAATACAGTCGCGCAAAACGTGTTCCGATAGCTTTGTCTCAGATTGGATTGGATGACACGGAAAACATGCGCGGCCCCGCAGCCTCACCAGACACGGACGGTCACCTTTAGCGTTTCGCGGTGGGCACACGCACAGAGTTTTATGCTGTACTCGTGCAACGCCTGCTAAGGTATATGATATTTTCCGCAAAATTAGTATACCTGGAACTTGGTTGTTTCTAGAACGCCAACAGCACCCAAAGTTCGCCAATGGCAGGCATACGCCCGGCACTCCTGTAGGTACAAGCCACCCCCCTTCAATACTGGGAAAAAACTGCGCTTCCGTACAGCGCCGCCAAAATGGGGCGATTCTGCCACGAGCGTCTGAGTGCGTGGAGGCAGCCAGCGTCTTCCGACTGGGACACGCAGCTCGACGAATATCAGTGCTCGTCCCAGCAGCTCGTTGTGATGCTAATGAGGTAAAGAAAAGGCTGCTCAGCTCCTACGCCGAGACGGAAGACGCACGCACGCAGCGCGCGCGCAAAGAAAGTGGCGGCCTCCTTTGTGCAGCGTGCATTTATTTATCCCCAAAGAAGCAACGACGCCGTATTCTCTGCAACTCCCCGAGCAGAGCACGATCGCCATTCGCTACCTCCCAGACGGTCTCGCTGGGAACAAGCACTGGGTCTCCTGCAGCGAGAGGCCCTTTCTTCAGGTGGAACAAATGGCAACAAGAGAATCAGGTGGTCCTGACCTCCGTGCACTCGCCGTGCGGCGATCGCTCACGTAACCCCAGCGCCGTATTCCAGACCACGCTGCTGCCAAAGCCGTTACCTTCTGCGCTCACGATGCCGACGGGCCGCAGAAGTCTAGACGGCACCATACTGAGGTGTTTGCTGTGCGGCGCCGACATCCCGTTTTGGGGCCCGCTTGCGTAATCGAATGGAGACTTTTTTTTTTTTTTAATCAAAACGTCTCGTGATGTACTGGCCAGAAGTCTATTGGGACTTGTGGAGCAGCCGCTATTCCGCCTGCACGTGGGAAATTTTTAACGCTGCGTTGAGCTCACGCTGTGCGAACAAAGAAGGCGACTTCAGAGAACGAATAAAGACGAGAAGCTCGGGACACATTGCGCACACACTTCCAGAGTATGGCAAGCCCGACTTTCTGGACCTGACGTTACAAAAGAGACGCCACGATCTGTGGTTATGTACGAAGATGCCACATCGACCGACTGTTCACTGCCAGTATGCACTAAATCACTCGGTGGTTAGTGCATGCAATGCGTTATGCCAGCGAGTCAAGACGGCTTTCACGTGAATGCAGCACAGTCTTCAGACAGCAACAGCTGACCTTCAGGCAAGGAAATAAGTGGCTAAAATAAAGGCAGAGGCACTTTGCGGGACGAATGCGAAATGCAACCAGCCTGGTAAGAAAACTGCCACGATGATCGAAAGCGCGAGGCCTTCGTCGTGCCGCCATCGCTTTTACCGCGCACGTTCCGCTGCACCCCGGGCATGCACGCTTGTCTATCGCAAAGCAGGGCATATCCGCCTGCCCTTTTCCAGGATGGCCAAGGCCAGCGCTGCTCCGAGCATTCTTGAAAACGACGGCGCAGTCCGTCGACTCGGTCGTGCAGCGATTGAAAGCTTTTCCCGAAATTGAGTGCCGCCACCGGCGTTTCCGTCTCGAAGGATTTCAGCCGCCGCAATCGCTACCAGCTGGGAGGGTGCGGGTGTTCATCGATGCGAGATGAGCTCCGCGGCTGACGACGCTTTCTTTTCGATGTGCGAAGGGCGCCACGAGCGGTGTGGGCGTGTCGCAGTGTGGCCCACGCGGCCGGGCCCAGAGCACGCAGTCTCCCGGCAGGCGCGGGGAAAGAAAGCCAGTCAGCACAGAGGCATGATGTCAAAACTTTATGCAAAGCATATTGGCGAGCTTCCACCCACGCCCGTATAGTGATTGCTCGTCGCGTAATATAATGTAGTACCGCCCGCGGCTCCGGACAGTAGGTCGTATGTTTTTGTGCCCGTACAAGGAAAGAAACGATACGGTGTGATGCCAATTTATTTATTTATTTCAATAACCTCAGGGCCCGAGGACGTTACAGAGGGGGTGGGGGTTACAATGCAGAAAGAAAAAAAACACATACAAAAGTACAACGTTGCAGATTTGTTAACAATCACAATGGTGCAATTACAAAACATGGTCAATAAGTGCTGATTTGAAAGATGGTGGAATGGACTAAAGAAAGAGCTAGTTTCGAGAAAAGATACGAAGCTTGAGTATATGCCATGTTCTAAAAGTTTGCAATGAATGGACGTTAAAGATATTGGCCTGTAGTTAAGAGGAGATTGGGGGTTGCCTGATTTGAAGATGGGGACTGTGGGATAACTTTAAAAACTATACGGATTCGCTATTATTTGACAACAGTGAAGAAACAACTACATTCTTTTAGGAGAACAAAACAGGATTATATTCTGAACTGAAATACATAGTACGTCCGAAGTGGACGGAATACAGTGAGCTTCTGCCTTGGGCGGTTGGGCCGAGCACTCGACGCTTGGCCGCTGGCTTTCCCCTTTCCCTCTCATGGTCGGCGACTCGACGCTTGGGAGCAGTCTTCTTCCCCGGTTGGGGTCGGCGCGCAAGCCTCTTCAGCTCCGGGCCCCCCTGTGGTAGAGCCGCGGCCTTACAATTTATGGACGCGCCTGTCACAGTCGAGTGGCGTCGAGGGGCATTCTTCCAGGACCGCGTTTTCGTTTCTCCGTGTAACGGGATACGTTGTTTTTGTCGTCGAGGCCCCACTTCGGCTCCGCGCCTTCTCGGAATGCTGCAGTTTGGCTGCAAACACGGACATGCTACCGTAGCTGCGCCTGGCTTTCTCGTCCGGTTCCACTACAGGGACCACCTTCCCCACTTTCCATTCTAAAGGGAGTGTAGAAGAGTGAAAAGACTGGGTGAAAAATTAAGTATGAAGTAAGCACATTCAACAACAATTCAACGAGAGTGGAATAAAAACGAAACTCCAATGCGTTTCCGCTCAAGTTGGGCCACTAACGAAGGACTTCGCACGCAGACTGAACAAGGTTTGTCCGCTATGACGAACGTATAGCAATGTAAAATTTTCATTACGTTAGGTTACGCATAGGTACTCAAAACAGGAGCTTCAACTTCCAGCAGCAAGCAACTTCCTCAGCTCGACGACCACGGAGCCTGTGTCGGCCGCGACTGGTTCAACCGCTTTAGTAAAGCAGCAAGTTGGGCTCATTGGTGATGGCTCGTGACTGGATGAACGTTATTGAGGAACAAGACGTTAACACACTACGAAAAGGACTGCATACGTCATGTGGTGTGTTAACGTCTTTTAGCGCAGTAACGTTCTTCTACCGCTTTAGCCCGCTGCGTCACCCTTACTCCATAGAATGCAAAATGGATTACAGTATGCCACTCCTCGGTGCCAGAAAGCCAAGGGTCCGATTTTCAAAGCTGGTGGCGCGTGAGAACGGTATGTGGTTGGCCGGCACTCCTGTGTCATGTTCCGCGGGCTGACAAGATTGCCCAGGTGAGAAGGGCGCAATCCAGTCTGGAACCATTCTTTAACGCGATGTTTTCAGAGTTCAGCCCCTGATTTATTCGTGTGAGCACTGGCAAATGTAGATTCCACTTAAGTGACAGCAATCAGTGAAAGAATATATGCATTGTGCGTAGGTGATAACATACTTTCTCAGACGACTTATTTACATTACATTCAAGAAATCAGTAGGACAAAAAAATAAATACAAGAAAAGTAACTCGACAGTGAGCCATATACTTCGCACACTTCAGCTCCCACAAAGCAATTTAACCACTTTTTTTACGAATTTAAGAGCTTCGCTTGCTAAGATTTTCACTCAAATAAAGATTTCTGACGACAGCCGTACACATCGACCGTAACAGGCTCAGCAAGACACTAAAAAAGTTATGAAAGCTCGTGTATACTACGAGGAACAGCCGCTATACCACTGCAAGTTCGTTGGAATCTACAAAACAGCGCTTACGCCATGAGCCTATCTCTTGAACCACATTGCTATTCGATTTACTTCACGATTTAGAAATCTACTCCAGAAAAAAAAAAAAAAAGTTCTATCTTAAACCGATTACCGCAGCATTTCGGCAGTGCCCGACAAAGCACACCCGAGCTGGCCTAATCCTGTTAGCTGCGGGACACACAATTGTACGCAATACACTCCCAGAACGAGACAAGCGGAATGCGAAAGATTAGATTACCGGAAAAGTTTCGACCACTTACAGAATACGAGCTTTTCGTGGGTCGTCTTTTACGGGTAATATTATTTCTTCTTATTTAGGAAATGCTTCCGGGACGAGCATAACTCGAGAGGAGCTAATTTATTCAAACAGCCTCCGGAAGAAAAGCAACAAATCATGATATTTTTCCGACGGCATTTAGCCAAACACTGGTTCACGTAGCCTAGACCCGTTCAGAAACACCCAACACAAGTGCACGTAACATCTCGGAAACATTTGGTGCACAAGTGGCAAATTCGCTTCATTGCGCGCCCGACTTAAACACACGCAGTGTCTCACAACAAAAACTAAGCAAAAACAATGTCTGCCGAAAGTCCAAATCAGCCGCAAGCGTCAGCAGCGCGCGCCCGAGAAAACGTTACGTACAAACGCCCGTCCCAAACTAAGCGATATCCAGGGACCATGGCCTATTCGCATCCAGAGCGCCATCCCTCGCAGGTGTTGGCTGACTGCGTTTCGTAAACCTCCTTTCTTTACACGCCATTTCGGCTCGTATGATTAGTATCAAAGTCAGATGACTAGATTAATTTTACTGTGACTCTGGCGCAAAGGAAGAGGTCACAGTAGCAACTGACAGACGATATGAGCTGCAGGTTTATTTGACCCGAAACAAAATGCTCGAAGCAAAGAACACAGCGGACAAGGTACAAATTTTCTGCGTCGCAGTCGACGCAAAAGCGGTCGCTACGTTAACTCCTTACAGCGTCGCGCTGTAAAAGCCCCAGTGAATTAAAGACACTCATCGTATTTCAATCTGTTTTCTGTTCCCTAAGAACGAGACTGAAGCACTTTGCAGGGCCATAGATTTCAGCAGCCCTCCGTAAGCTCCTGTCAGAACGGTCGAAACTACACGAACCTTATCATTATTATGAAATCGGCTTCACCTCAATGTTTCACGCCCGACTTATGGCGGGACTGCGAACTTTGAATAGAGAATGTAAAATCGTAGGTCGATCGTCTTATGAATGCTTTTTTTTTAAATTATGGGTTTAACGTCCCGAAGTGACACACGAGCTATGAGGGACGCCGTAGTGGAGGGCTCCGAATTAATTGAGATCACCTGGGGTTCTCTAACGTGCGCTGACATCGCACAGCACACGGGTGTTTTTGTATTTCACCTCCATCGAAGTACGCCTTTCACGGCCGGGATCGAAGCCGCGACCCCGGGATCAGCAGACGAACGCCAAAGCCACTGAGCCACTGCGGCGGGTGTTTTACAAAGTGGAACATGTCAAAGTTGTTCCCATGACAACGCCACGTGCACATCTCAAACAACGGCATACGTATTCATCACTGAACCTTCGTTTCGCTGGAGCCACTGGAACAGATTGCAGTGTGGGGGAGCCAACTTAACGAAACAAAAGAAAGGTCCATAAGGGTCACGTATCGAAGAACCAAACCAGCCTCCTACCTCCTTGACCCCAGCCTTCTTTAAAAAGTCGTCCTTCGGGCGTCCCGCTACGCACGCGGCGCGATCCCAATGCTCCCCCATCATGCTCCGACTCCGCCACGGGAGCGGAGAGCGCAGTTAATTAAAGTTGCTCTGGCGGGAGCGCGTCTCGCTTCCCGACGCCATTACGGAGGCGCGCACGTTTCGAGAAACGTCGCTATTTGCCCGCGGTGCCCCGCGGCGACGAGCGCTCCCGTTTAATCCCGCCAGCTTCGGGGTTAATCCCGCAGAACCTATGGAGCTTTTCCGTCGTTCAGGACCGTGCGCCTTTTTGAGCGGCTCGCACGTATTGAGAACGCACGCGGCGAACCGGGCCCATTCAAGAAAATCGAATTCGCTCCCGAATGCGCAATACTTGTGGTTGCGGCTACTCTCTTATTCCTTTTTTTTTTTTTTAGTTTAATCCCCCGCGCTGCTTCGTGGCTTTCAAGCGAAAGGCGGCGCACTTGCGAAAAAGCCGATCAAACTTCGACACCGAAGGTTTCGTTGCCCATTTTTGTTTCAAAAACGACCCAGACAAGAGAAGTGAACTCATGCGCATGCACGACCTCACAAGCTGCTGCTGTTGCTGCTGTTGAACGTACACCAACACGTTACACAAACCTCAATAGTTAATAAATAATTTTGTGTACCCCTCTGATATCACTATACTGATCATATGCATGCGTTGCTCGCAGGCAAAATGCTGCAACGATTCCTTTCCTTGCTCGCGACTGAACAGCCTCATCTTTGATACCAGCGCTAGAGAGCGGGCTAGCTCTCAGCCCTTACGTCACAGGCTGCAGCGGCCAATCAAAGAAAGACAAAACAGTGGACCCGGAAAAACAGTCGCTACAAAATGCTGCCCTTTTAGTCAAAAACACGGTCCAATATTCCGCTTCGGTGGCATGTAACGATTGCTATAGCTGGAAGTTAAACAACCAGGGACGGATTGCCGCTGCACTTGGCGCAACAGTATGTCAGTACCATTTCTGATAATCCGCAAGTCTGTTTTCCGTTCGTTTTTCTCACGAAATGCAACAACAGCGCCTCATAGTCAACGACAACGTCAAGGAACAGTAACGCACAGCTCAGCTTCGGCGTGCGAGAAACGGTATGCCCACCCAAGAAGAAGACTCAGCATCCTTCTCCCAGGTAATCACTCGACAAGCACTTTTCTCGCTATACTGAAAACCGAGCTCAGAGCCGCGGCTCGAAACAAATGGCGTACATCCTAATCAGCGATCCGGAGCAAGTGTTCTCACTACACCAAACCGTAGAGCGTGTTTCAATGGGCGTTTTGAAATCAGATCCTCAGTGCTGATTGGACCATGACGGATGTCTTGCTCCTTGGCGGGTCCGGAGAGCTGTCTGCTCCGAATCGCCGACTGAAAACGCCAAAAGTTGCCTCCTCGCGCAAGACTTGCCCCCCCCCCCCCCCCCCCCCTTCCACAGTAGCGGCATTCTTTCTTTTTTTTATAATTACTTCGGGCCGGGTCATTAAGGAATCCGGGCTGCCAGCCGAATCCCGCCAGCCGGCGACGCCATCAACGCCGCCGTTCGTTCACTTTCCGTGCACTTGTGGAGAGGACTATCGATGTTGTTCGTATCGATCCAGGAATGAGCGCGACGCGAGACATCAATGCGAAGAATTCAAGCGGCACGCGCGTTTCTTCTCAATCCTTCTGCGCCGATGTGGCATATGTTTGCGGCGTGTAGCGATGAAAGAACTCCGAGTCGACGAACGGAGTGCATCGATTACTTTTACGCCACGCTCCGAACGAGCCGAGTGATCACTGTGCGCACACAAACGCTCGAGTGCGAAGAGTGCACGTTCGACGTTGAATGCCTAAAGAGTAATGGCACACTAGGCAGAAGAAAATTTCTAAGGTGCACGCCAGACAGGCCTCCGATACATCGGAACAAAGCAAAGCACAGAACAACTCCATGTACAGCGGATATAGCGGTTAAAGTGGACGCCTGGCTGCCGGGAGCGCCGCGCATTCGGAGCAAGAAGAATGAACCCGGTTAGAAAACGACGAGCGAAGATTACAAGTCTCTATACTCGCTATAGGATGGCCCAACAACAGCTTATTCGGAGAAGTTTCAGAACACAGTTTACTCGGGGAAGCCTCTGAGCTGCACTTACGGAGGATAGACATAAAAAACAGCACCTTCGGTAGCACTAGCTACGGTCCGCGGCGTCCTGCACTACTGCGGTGGCCAATCACAACTTAGAACAAAATCAGCATTTAGTGCGAACAGCACTCTTTAACGGGGTCCAAACCATGGTCCAAACGCATCCAAGATAATTGTGGACTGTCCATGAGGGCGACCCGCGCGACCGGAGCTGGTTACTGGCCCTGCTGGTAGATGGCGTCACGAGACCCAGTTTGCCGCTTCGCTCTCGATGATGTTGTTTTTTTTTTATTTCCTCGTTTTTCTTTGTATCCGGCCAGAGCACTTTTTTTTGTTTAGGCGCCCGCCCGTTTCAAAGGGAAGGCCACACTATCATCATCATCATCTTCATCATCGCCAGCGCGCGCATTACGTAATGAAGGCAGCTCACGCGGCGTTGTTGCTAACAGTCTCGCCCGAGATATCTACACCCGGGAGGCCGCGAAATCACCCTTACCCGGGTCGAAGTACCCGCTCATCACGTACACGGAAATCACGGCTGAATACAGGGATGACGTACTAGACCTCCCACTTCCTGATCGGTCTCTCACACCTAAGGAGTGCACAGACTGGAGAAAATTACAAACCAACCGATTCTTTCCCCCTTATCTACACGGGGAGGGAGGGGAACCTCCAAAGTTATGCACCAAATGCAGGATAACAGCTAATCAGGATCATCTCGTTTGTAAAAGCCCCGATTCTCCCGAGCATATTGATGGAACTACAGAGAAAGAAACCTGGGATGCTCACCTCCGGAGCCGGGCTCCGGAGCAGCAAGCTCGAGCAATCCGTCTGGCACGGGACGCCTTGCGTAAGACGTCACCCTGCGAGGCTCCCTCTCCCTTGGAGGACCCCTATAGGGCCTGACTGAGGGAGCGGAGGGGCGTCTACATCGACGGCAATAAAGTTATCTTGTCGCCTCGCTCAGCATGTGCCACCAGGACTACGCGTGAGCCTCTTGGGCCTCCTCCGCGCCGTGCGCTGGCTTCTTCCACTGCGAGCCTCCGAAGGTGCTGTTGTAAGTCTTTGCGCTGTTGCTGACACATGCGCCGCTCTGGTGGCGACGCAGCTGCAAGAACTCTTGCTCAAATCGTTTGGTTTGGTTTATGGGCCCTTATAAAAATTTCTATAGACAGTCCATAGACTGTCTATAGACTTTAGTCTATGAAGTCTATAGACTGTCTATAGACAAATCCTTTAGACTGGTCTATAGACGGTCTATAGATTTATGGCCATACACTTTTAGTAGACTTTTGTCTATAGACAGTCTATAGACAAATGTCTACTGAAAGTCTATAGGTCTATAGGAAGTCTATAGACACAGGTCTATAGACAGTCTATAGACGATCTATAGACTTATGGTCATACATTTCCTATAGAGCTGTCTATAGACCGTCTATAGACACTTGTCTATAGACGGGCTATAGACGACCTATAGACTTATGGCCATCGACTTCCTGTAGATTACTGTCTATAGACAGTCTACAGACAAAAGTCTACTGGTCCAGTAGACATATGTCTATAGACTGTCTATAGACATTCCATAGGTGTGTGGCCAGGCAGTGCTATAGACCTTTGTCTATAGACAGTCTATAGACCTCTGTCTACTAAACTATTAGCAGACCATTATCTATAGACTGCCTATAGACTGTCCACAATCATTGAAAAAGGTCACCAGACAGAGTTCACACATGAAACAATCAATATACTTACAAATTTAGTTTATTTCCAAGCTATCCAGGCTGGGAATATGCAATACATGCACCATAAGAATGCACCACAGTAACATAAAAGTTGAAAGTAACAGTCCGGCTAGTTTCCTCAGAAGCATTCTTGTGGCCTGTTGTCTGCAGTAAATCATCCGGACATGTTCACCTGTACAGCACGAAGGAAAAAAAATAATATAAGAGGAACTGAAAAAAAAATTCCCATTCCATCTCTACACATGTGCTTTACAATGCAAGGCATATCCTGGCTATGCCATTCTACATAGGCAATCTTGATCTTTTGGTGTGGTTTTATGGGGTTCAAAGACCCAAGGCGACACACGCTACGAGACGCTAAAGTGAAAGGCTGGGGAATAATTTCGGTCACCTGTGCAGAGTACACAGGCCTTTAGCATTTTGCCTCTATTAAAATGCGACCGCCTAGGCCGGAATCGAACCTGCATCTTTCAGGTCGCCATACGAACATGATAGCCACTGAGCTATCATGCCGGCTCAATCATTTCAGTAAATACACTACAGATTATAAGTATCGTCATAAAACATTGTAACAAAGACCCCTAATCCCTGGAGCACTCTACTCTGAATCCAGTACTAATATTGATTTCTGTATGGCAATACTGTTACAGCCAATACTGATCTCTTTATGGCAATCCTTTTACACTATTTGTAACAGAAGACTTCGAACAATTGTGCCACATATCTGCATTGACTCGCAAGGAGCTGTTAAGAATGCCACCTCCATAAAATACAGATTCAGTGCACCTTACAGAGGGATGCAAAAAGGAGAATATTGCAGCATTTATTCTTATAACCGCTATAGAAGAAGCGCTTCAGAATACCTTGCGTGAATTAAGCCTGGTACACTCGGCCAACTTTTTAACTGGCTCGGGTGTTGCATCGCTAAATCCACCTTGTAAAAAAGGTGCCTTTCGGCTACACTGCTGGCATATTCATGCTGTAATTTAACGAGTGAAATGTCATTTCGTGGTTCCTTTTTGTTCATATAATGTTTGAGTGCAGTACTTGCGTATTTAGATCAACGTTATCAGAAACATTCGTCTGCCACTACGAACAGCTGAAACAAGCGGCATACGCAGCAATGGATCTTGTCCATATGGCCTCATCCTCTGGGTAAAGTACCACTCCTTTCATGGCGGACAAGTCGTTTACCCAGATTAGTGCAAATACGCCACCATAACCATTGCTGCGTATTCCGCTTGTTTCGGCTCATCGTAGCGGCAGACGATGAATATTTCTGATAACTTTGATCTAAACATGCAAGTACTCCACTCAAACATTATATTAACAAAAAGAAACTATGAAATGCCATCTCACGCATCAAATTACAACATGAATATGCCAGCAGTGTAGCCAAAAGGCACCTTTTTACAGGTGCATTTAGCGATGCAACACCTAAGCCAGTTCAAGATTTGGCCGAGTGTACGTAAGCCGATACTCAAACGGGCACAAGCTATACAAAACCAGCAGGCAGAAGCAACCAGTTCACCACAGATTTGCGCCTATAACTTGAAGCACAAAGACGGAACAGCATACTCGTACATCTGCGCGCGCTCTTAGAAACAAGCGGGTTGCAGCGCTTCCATGCCGCGCTCATTATTCAGAAAACTAATACAGTACACAGAGGCTGCAGCTGCGCCGTTTCAAAAGCAGTCGCGAGGTTGAGACAGCAAATTACTGACTGTCACGATAAAATACCGCCTGAAATTCACTTAGTTTTTCCTTCAAGAGCAGCTCCAACAGCGCAGTAAAGAGGTGTGTTTCTTGCATGGAGGCAGCTAACCCAACGCTGCTAGAAAAATCAGCGAAAGCATTGAACGTGCTCAAAGTAGGAAGTACTTCAATGAAACAATTAACGCCTTCAACAGGCGCAGCTATAATAACACGAGAGCTTAATTTAATTTTAGGCGCAAATAAGCGGCGAGTCACATCGGCGCTTTCGTAACGTAGCAGTCTGAAATCAGAAACACATAATTTGCCTCTCGCGCAAATGGTATTCTAGAAATCTGTGCACGCGTGAGCGGGATTCATGAACGAACCACTCGGAACGAAATGTAAGCCACCTCTTGTCGAGCCGACCTTTACCCAGCTTTCAAACTGAAGTGCTCGCAAGCCAGCGGCGGCGGCCAACGGCTCCGATGACAGACACGGACGAATCCATACGTGTGCAACGAAGGGGAGATGGGATGAAGCTCGTGGGTTCTTCGCGGTGTTTGAGCACGACGGCCATTCGCGCCGGCAACGAATTTTATTCACCCATCACACTATAAGCATTCCTCCAGCGCCGCTTGAATACAACTTCGACAAACGTCTCGCGCTCCAGTCTATAGCGTTACAAGACACCTTTGCTGAAACGTCGGCGTCCACGACGCGCATCGAGCGAGCGTCCATACGTAGCAAGCAATGCACACCTCAAAAAGAACAGCACTCCATGGTCCAGAGAGGCGATAACACAAAGATAAGAAAACAAATGTAATCCACCACTGAGCGCGACTGTATGTAAGTACGTTTTCGGAGGTGCAAAGTAAATTGAGCTCACACGGCGCTAACTAACACAAAGTTCCATTTCGGCCGTCATTCACAGGCTAAACGACATTTCTGGCCGCGCATCTACCTTGAAACACGAAAAATCTAGTAGACAGCTCGCGAGGAGCGGCTTATCATCAAGGGCATCGCACAGACTGCCTTTCCGCGCGTTAGTAAAGACAGCGGGACAGAGATAAGCGGCATTAGTCGAGAACCCGATGGCTTCCGCCTTAGAAACGAAGATAGGACAAGATAGGACGTTTGTAACTGCGCACATAATCTGTTCTGCACACACAGCTCTGCTTAGAGTGGTTTAGGAGACCAAATGAATAAAATATAAACGTGTAGACTTACCGTAAGCGGACGATGAAGCTGGATTTTGAAGAAAACGTAATCCGCGAAAAACACTCCAACGCCATTGATGCAGCCACGCACAGGGTTGTTAGCAGCCCGAATGATTTTCCGCCGTCTAGCGGTAAAATGGGTAAAACGTGAAACAGAAACCCATTTCACGGTCGTTTCTTTATCGCTCGCACTCTTGCCGTGTGCAGCTTGATCTGATATCCAAGACCACAGAAGGCAATTGGTTTACAAGCTTAAATTCTTCGCTTACCCTCTAAAAATCTTATTGTTTTCGTGAAAACAGAACCGAAATCTAACTTCTTGTCGGTATACGCGCCGCATCTCTCATCGAATAGTATGCTGTACAATTCTCAAATAATAATTATAAGGTTGCATAGCACAACGTCTTTTTTGCATGTGTTCGTGTTTAGAAAACTGATATGCGCCACATCAGCGTGTCATCGGCTCCGAAGCAACAGGTTCAAGGGTAGGAACGAAAAAATACTGGCTTTGTGACTGTTGCGTCGCAGCACTTATTCACATGAATAAAAACTGCAAAGGTAGTAATGGCAGATGTTAATCGCACAGAGGACCAGGCTCTTTGAGATTAATCTAAAGTGTTTCTAAGGCATGGGCGCTTCCTTGAATTCTCACACCCGTATTTCCCCCTTTATCTTCAGGACGTTTTAAAGAGAAATGTAGAACCTTTGATGAAATGTTTCTAATTTCAGCGCGTTGGACAGTAACGATCGAAAGATGGAATGGAATTGTGTAGAGCGATTCCTTTAAGGGACAGCGTATTCGTTCGATGTAGTACGGTTTGCGGGCGCCCTTAGTTCAAGAACGGCTGCCTTTCCTCGGCTTACTTGTTAGCATTAATATCTAATTGTATTGACAATATACGTCACGGTATAACGAAAAGGAGCTTGTCAATGCTCCTGAAAACAATATACAGGAGGGTGTTGTAATGGCCTTACGCAATACTTTTTAATTTCCGTAATAGCGAAGGAGGTGGGGGACTCCCGACATAGTTGCGGTCACTAGATGCAGGTCCCCTCAACATGCAGTGCAAAAATGAATTGACATTGTTCTGGACTTAGTCGAAAGTCATTGTATCGAATATTGTTGGATAAAATTACGATTTTTATAGACTGGTCTTATAGGCAGTAGACTATCTATAGTGTACAGTCTATAGACGAAAGAAAATTGAGGTAGTTGTAGACTGTAGTCCATAGAGAGTCTATAGACCGTCTATAGACAAAAGTAAATCGAAGCAGCTATAGACCTTGGTCTATAGAGAGTCTATAGACCGTCTATAGACGAAAGGATATTAATGTGGCAGCTGTAGACCTTAGTCTATAGACCGTCTATAGACGAAAGAAAATTGAAGCAGTTATAGACTTTGGTCTATAGAGAGTCTATAGACAAAAGAAAATTGAGGCAGCTATAGACCTTAGTCTATAGCGAGTCTATAGACCGTCTATAGACGAAAGTAAACTGAAGCAGTTATAGACTTTAGTCTATAGACAGTCTATAGACAAAAGGAAATTGAGGCAGCTATAGACCTTAGTCTATAGCGAGTCTATAGACCGTCTATAGACGAAAGGAAATTGAAGCAATTATAGACCTTAGTCTATAGACAGTCTATAGACAAAAGGAAATTGAGGCGGCTATAGACCTTAGGCTATAGCGAGTCTATAGACCGTCTATAGACGAAAGGAAATGGAGGTAGTTATAGACTTCAGTCTATAGCGAGTCTATAGACCGTCTATAGACAAAAGGAAATTGAGCCAGCTATAGACTTTAGTCTATAAAGTGTCTATAGACAGTCTATAGACAAAAGGAAATTTGAGCCAGCTATAGACTTTAGTCTATAAAGTGTCTATAGACAGTCTATAGACAAAAGGAAATTGAGGCAGCTATAGACCTTAGTCTATAGAGAGTCTATAGAAAGTCTATAGACAAAAGGAAAATGAGGCAGCTATAGACCTTAGTCTATAGAGGGTCTATAGACAGTCTATAGACGAAAGGAAATTGAGGCGGCTATAGACCTTTGTCTATAGAGAGTCTATAGACCGTCTATAGACAAAAGGAAATTGAAGCAGCTATAGACTTTAGTCCATAGATTTTCTATAGACTGTCTATAGACAAAAGGAAAAGTCTATAGGATGGCTATAGAGTCTATAAAAAGTCTATAGAAAGTCTATAGACCATTTTTATAAGGGGGGTTTAACGTCCCAAAGCGACTCAGGCTATGAGAGACGCCGTAGTGAAGGGCTCCGGAAATTTCGACCACCTGGGGTTCTTTAACGTGCACTGACATCGCACAGTACACGGGCCTCTAGAATTTCTCCTCCAAAGAAATTCCAGCCGCCGCGGCCGGGATCGAACCCGCGTCTTTTGGGTCAGCAGCCGAGCACCATAACCACTGAGCCATCGCGGCGGGTTTGCTCCGTATTATCATGGTCGCGTCTATACAGTGCTAACAATGCTTATGCTATAGAATGCTTATGCTATATAACAGGCTGAACACATGCTTTCGCACGTCTACTCAGTTTAACGACGTGAAAACCTTACCACTTTTTAAATGTTTGACGGTATCAATAAGCCAGAGGCATCAAGTTTATTGAGCTTATAATTTCGTCTCCTGAATAGCTTCTTCTTTAGGTAACAAGAAAAGCTTTTAGAACGGTTTACTTTTTGTAACGGAGGAATCCTGTTCGGCGGTCCTCCATGTGGGCGGAGCTTCGCTGCAGGAGCTATCTGACGATAGTAGTTCTCTAGTTTTCCCTGTTCAAAGTTAACCATCACCAAAAAAATGCGACACACGGAGGTCTAGTTTTTTTTTTTTTTTTTGTGGCGGTTAACTTGGAAGGACAAAAACTGAATGACCACTAAGTGCAGCTCAGAGATATTTTGCACACTTCATGAAATATGCAAGAGCCACAAATTGGCCACATATACTTCCGTTATTGCAATTATACCAGAAGCTATAGGGTCTCTAATATGCGCAATTTCTGCCGTTTCTAGTCTTTTTTAGAGCATTAGTCCTAGATGGTTTGGTTTGGTTTTAAGGCGAAAGAAAGCCTTAAGTGTCTCATCGTTTTAAGCAGCAGTTGTCGACAGAAATGTCACGCTTTTCAATTGGTCGAAACGGTTGTGACGTCACAGTGGGCGAATTTCAAACGGGGCCAATTGTACTTTGGCTTGTAACCATGCAACCAATTGAAGGGATCGTAAAGTGATGCTCCAAGTGGGACTGAGCTTAGTTAATTGATTAATTACCCAATTAGCCTAATTAACTTTTCTAGTCAGGCCATATAAATAAATAAAACCGAGCAGGAAATTGGTCGAGCTCGGGAATCGAACCCCGGTCTCCGGAGTGCGAGACGAGCATGCTATCCACTCCGCCATGCTAGCTCAATGGTTTTAGTGAACAAAGGCGCGTCTAGTGAATACGGTGTCTTCGCTCACCCCCATTCTCCTCCCTTCCCTTCCGGCGAGGTTTAGGTGTCCACCGAGATATGAGGGATAGATACATTTCATTTCCTCAAAAACCAATTTACCGAGCGAGGCATAGAACCGAATGGGCGATGGCGTTCTGTGGACTCCCTGGCAGCGTTGCAAGACGCTGTCGCGTTCCACTCTTAGAGGCGAAGCTTAACATCTTAACCACACATCAGTGACCGCACTTTAGGCCAAAAAAGTGCCCCCCTGAATTTTGACGGGACACCCGAGATATTTGAGACAGTTACTGCGTAATTTCCTTTCCTCAAATACAATTTTCATTTTCTTCATTACGGGCCCTCTTCGTCTTTCTTCTTTCACTCCCACTTCCTCCCTTCCTCTACGGTGCGGTTCAGGTGTCTACCGAGATGACAGAGAATTACTGCGCTGTTTCCTTTACTCAAAAAGCGTTGCGTTCAAAGGGCAAGGCATCGCGCCGAACGGGTGGTGGCGTTCCGTGGACTCCCTGGCAGCGCTATACAACACGCTGTCGCGTTCCACTCCTAAAGGCGAAGCTTAAGCGTCATTAATTAGCAGTTAATTAGTATTCAGGCATTAATCAGTAATTGACCATTAATTACTTATTTGTCATCACTTAGTAATTAGTACTCAATTATATGTGACGCCACCAGTGCCATAGAGGCAGGCAAAGGGGTGCGGGAAAACGCTTTCGCCGCTACGCACTTTAGACAGTCAAAAGTGCCCCCCGAATTTTTTTATGGGGTTTAACGTCCCAAAGCAACTCAGGCTAAGAGGAACGCCGTAGTGGAGGGCTCCAGTTAATTTCGACCACCTGGGGTTCTTTAACGTTCACTGATATCGCACAGTACACGGGCACAGCGCGCGGGATCGAACCCGTGTGTTTCGTGTCAGCAGCCGAGCACCATAACTACCGAGCCATCACGGCGGCAGCGCACTGATTCTAAATAACTAGCCACTGAAGCCGAAAACAGGTAATGAGATCACGAAATTGATATTTCTTCTAAAGGCTGCAGAAGCAGCTCTCTTTTCAGGGCAGTCATCTTTTCGAACTTGACAAAGGCAGGCTTACAGTCGAACAAAGCACTTTTCTTTATGCACACTGTATTCTGCGTGCCCCAAACGTATCAATCATAACTGGTATTAAGAACGCATACCATTGAAAAGTAAATACATTTCTTTTTACAATTAGCTAAGACTTATTTCCGCAACAAAGCAGCACCGACTGAACGCCGATCAGCAAAACTGATAGCAACGAGTAACGCACGTCGATGCATTATGCAAGGTGCTCGTGCAGTTGCAATTGTAGTCGGGAGTTGCGCTACTAAGCTGGTTGTCTCCTGCTGAAACAGGCGAGGCCTCGGAGAGCAGGCAGCAGCTAAAGTGTACCATGGCGAGCAACTGGTCTCACACAGCTCAGGGCGCACAGGGAACTTGCCAAAAAGGCGGTACGGAGCCTTCATATAAATGTTTCACGCGGCGAGGTGAAACGTTGACATCTTGCTTCTGATGACCAGGGATCACAACACGGCAAAACCAGCCACTCTCAAGACGGCCATGCAAGCTACCACGCGCTACTATCAAGCCGAACCGGAGAGGCCATGGCATTAAACAGACCGACCGCGCGGCTGAGACGTAGAAGCATGCAGACACACACGCACATAATTCTGTATTCGCCTTAGTGGTTATTTTACGCGGTAGTCGGGACAATTCTATGTACACTTTTGACCTCAAATATGTAACATACAAAGGAAAAAAAAAAGCAGTCGGTTGAACTCGAAACTCAAACCTACTTCAGCTGAAGCCGCAATTCGTGACAGATTCAGGACTGAATACCGTCCCATCAATACCAGGATTTCGGCCAAGGTCAGTTCACTACTGCCAATAAAGCAGCGCACTGACTCAAGCGTTAAAAACTACCTGCCACTTAGGCAGCCACAATGTGGGCGTTTTAATAAGGCTGCCTGCCACAAGCCGCGCGTTCACCAGAGCTGTCTCCTAATTTCTTTTCATGACACGAGCAGATTCCCGGAATTCTCTTTCGGCTAGCCACGCCACCATCGAGGATCAAGACGCTTCGACGGCGGGCGTAGAATTCGCGTCTCCCGGGAGACAGCCGGGAATCCGCTGCCAGACCACGCCGCTAACCGAGCGCGGAATGCCGAGTGGAGCGGTGGGCGGAGAGCGCGCACGAAACGAGACTTGTGGCATTCCGCTTCACGCGACTGAGGCTGAGAGCACGTGCAGCCGGATTCAAACACACGATGCCAGGGAGCGCTTTCCGGTCACGTGCCAAAGAAGCACGCGCTGCGTACATCCCGTTCCGCCTTTCAAAGAGGAAAGTATTTTCCGCTTTTAAGTTAAAAAAAAAAATGGCGCAAGTCAGTTCAGTGAAACCAAACTGAGAATCCTTTCGCACAAGCAGCAATATAAATTTCTCTTTCTTCTGCTGAACGAAAGTTCCAAGCACGAAAGGCTGACGAAAGTGAGCAAGATGGGTGCAGGAACGGAAAAGAACTGCGGCGTGCTTTGAGACCACGCACACTTGCTTAGAAACTGAGGCGCAGTACACGCGTTCGTAGCTGACGATCGCCGACTGCTGCATTTTATACTGCTGCGACAACGCTAGTTCAACGCAAGCACGGGGAGCAAAAAGAAAACAAGGGGGGCTCGCATGATCAGGATGATCATGGATGTTGAACGAAGCACTTCTTATGACTGCACCAGGCGCCAACAGCACTGCGCAGTAATATTGGTGCACTAAAGCCAACGCAACATGCAATCACATGGGCGTGCAATCTGGTTATAATTAAAAGCTGACTCGCCATTACTGGAAGGCAAAATGGGTTTCCGAAACGAGGTGAGTCAGTGACGCGGTTTTGGCGCCGCTCCTATAGGCATTGAGCGCCATGCAGTAATAATATAAAAGCAACTTGATAAGCAGGCATGCGCGTGCACTACGAAAGAGAAAAAAAATGACTCGCAGCAATGGTGTGCATGCGATTATGTACTATCGAGATCAAAATTTTGCAGGACGCAAGTGTGTGTAAAAAAAAAAAAAAATTATTCCGACGCAGTCACCTGGCAAGTGTCAAGGCATGACGGGCGTGGATGCTCTATCCGCTGGTTTCTCTGATACAAAAATCTATTTTCCAAGAACACGCGTCCACTAACTTTTGGTCGCAACAGTACCGCTTCCGACCCGAAAAGCTAGGTTTTATAACGCAGGTTTTATAACGTACTAGGACGTAAGACACACACGCGTGAAGCTATCCCAGTTTACGAACGTCAAGCTGACAGCGTATCTTCGCGAAGGCCGACAGAGAGGGATGACACGTAGTGGTTACTAACTGAGCACTGACAGCTCACAACTGGCGTAAATGAAGACGCCCTCTAGAAATATATCCTTGCGGAGCGAAAACGATGCTTCCCTTCTTTCTCTTCCACCCTGTTTATCTCACTTATTCCTCCTTTTCGACACACTTTAATTCCAGCCGTTCGGAGCTCCGAGGAAGGTTACACGCTCGACTGCTCGAAGGCGCGCGCTTTCGCTCCCATATCGGTGCTCGGGAGTCGATCAATTCTGTCCCCGCCGCTCCCATTCAACAAACACCGCCTTCCGCACACCCACGAGCTGGGCACCTCGCCTGTCATCTGTGCCCGCGGGAAGCAACGCGGTCGGCTCTATAGAGGCCGCTGTCCTTGGCGGCCATGAATAAACATCATCTGTCTCCGTGCTTTATCACTCGCCCCTCGATGTCACGGTCCCACGTCGAGCTGCGGTTCTCGGGCAAAAAAATAAAAAATGCAGGAAGCCAACGCTAAGGCGCCTGCGGGAGAGAGACAGAGAGCGGCTGCGCTTTCGCCACGCCATATACATCGTCGAATGCCCGCGCAGCGGCACGACACAGTCGATGCGTTGCGTAAGGCGCTCTATGCCGGTGAACTCAATCAGCGCGATACCATCGGTAGTAATAGATGGCAAACGGAGAAGGAGGCGCAAAGACCAAAGGTATATGAAAGGCGTCGCGCGGAGCATTGGCCACGGAAAAGAAAAAAATAGGATGGGGCTGATATGCCGTCTCTTATTCTCGAGCTCAACCTTGGCGGAATGTTCCGCGTTTATGGAAACTTCTGAATGCAGCCTTCCTCCAGAGCGCGGAACAATGTGCTGCTATGGTTGATCGGCCTATGTCACGTTCACATATAATCCGGCACGTTAGTGGACGCGACACATTACGCACAGGCCGTGCCACCACCAGCGCGTCGCCGTGGTGCAGGGCAGGAGGTCGGCCACCGTGACCACGGCGAGCGAGTGGGTTGCAGCGACGCTTGAGGCGAGAGTGCGGTATCGGCGTTTGTTCACCGTTAGATTGAAGCGGTGCCGGCAAGTCATACCTTCAATATTTGCGACGATGTTCAGAGGGCTGGTTCTACCTCAAAGTTTGTTTGGTTTCGTTTATTGCGGTTTAACGTCCCAAAGCGACTCAGGCTATGAAGGACGCCGTAGCGAAGGGCTCCGCGGTTCCACCTGGGGTTCCTTAACGTGCACTGACATCGCACAGTACACGGGCCCCTAGCATTTCGCCTCCATCGAAATTCAGCCGCCGCGGCCGGGATCTAACCCGCGTCCTTCGGTCTACCTCAAAGTGTACACGCTATCCGTCAACGACATCGGCAATGCCCAGGGCCAGAGCCGCTCCCCTAATGAAGGTTGTGAACATTTGGTATATCATGCATCGAAAAGATCCTCTTTTAGTACACACTAGGATAAACTGTCATTATAAAGCAGATGTTTTCTACGTTCGCAACATGTTTCGCGCATGCTGTCTTGGCGGTCAGAGCTGCGATCGCAAAAAGCTGGCGAGTACTGTACAGTATTTGCCAAAAGTAACCGGGCGCAGGTGGTTTATTTCTTAGCCGCGTAGAGAAGCACTTACGGCAGCCCTTAAGCTATGAATATATGTTAAGTAAGGTGAGCCCTTTTCCTCACATTTTGACACCGTTTGGTCCTTAGGAGTGCCGTAACGTCTCCGTTATACGGTTGAAAAGCAAAAACCTGTTGCTCGGCCACTTCTAGCACACGTCTCAGAGCGAAACGCGATGGCTTCCTTTGTGAGCAACTATAGTAGGATACAAGTCAAGAAGACAGCGGAGAATGCCCCATTGGCGTGCACCGATTGCCAGGACGTCGCGCTTGCAGTGCAGCAGAGACTAGGCAGGAAAGAGACGGAGACGGTCATCTGTCCCCGTGCCGCGGGGAGTGGGTTGTTGTTCGGACTAGGGGTTCGGAGGGGTGAAGGGTATCCCCACGGAACGGGGACAGAGGACCGTCCCCGTCTCCTTCCTGCCTAGCCTCTGCCGCACTGCCATAAGCAGGTCACCGGTAAGTGCCTCCGTGAAATGGCATTAACCGCGACGTCATGGCAAACGGTCGACGCTATTGGCTGGAGGGCTTCCTTCGAGCGGCATCTGCACAGGCACATAGCCAGAAATTTTTTTCGGAAGGGGCCCAAGGCAATTAATTCTTTTGTAGTGGGGAGGGGAGGGGAGGTATACCTCGCGGTACATGCTCAACAAGATTGGGGGGGGGGGGGGGGGGGAGCTAGATTTCAGGGGGCTGAGAGGAAGGGCTCTGGCCCCCTCGACCCCCTCCCCCCACCCCTGGAAATGTGCCTCTGCCTTCTTGACTTCACATATGTCCTTAGGTCGGCGGGCGCGTGCCCCCGTTGTTCGGAAATGTCACGCATTCCGCCCCGCGCGCACACCGCGGCTCGGAGACGCGCGAGACGAGCAAGCAACGCGAATGCAAATGCAGTGCCGGGCGCATCGACCGACGCCCGTCTTTCGGCGCACTACAACGGCCGTCCCGTTTCTTTTCCTCGCCCCGTGTTCTGTTCTTTATCTCGCCGGCCGAACGGCGTGTTTCGCAGCGCCGGCTCAATAGCTTGTCGGGAAGGCGGTGTTATGTCTGTGTGCGTACGCATGAATGCATGCATGCATGAGCGCTAGGACTGCGCGATCAGTGTTGTCGCCTCGTCAGACAAGAAACGCATCGAACGGTCTCCCGCACTACAGCCGGCGTCAAGCGCCATCGACCGCACTCGGGGCGCGCGCTCGAGAAGCGGAGCGCCGCGACTTCGCAGCAGGAGCTCGACCACAGACGCACAGTTTCGCGTTCGATCTGCTTCATAGGCACCTTCTGAACGACGCTCGCGCCACGCGAAGAAACGAGCGAGGATGACGCCACACCACTATTTTTGAACGCAAGGCGCCAATCACTTGGGTCACTCGCGCAGCCATCGAGTCGCAGGAAAAGCAAGCTAGCGAACTGTGCCAGAAGACGTAGTTGAAACGGACGCCGTTTAAGTCCTGCCAACAATTTTGTTGCGTCGGGACCATAGGGTTTCTAAATATTACCTAAAGAGGGAAAGCTGGTGCCACCGTCTATGCGAGTTTCATCCACCGTGGGAATGCCGGAAAGACGAGGTTTCGTGTATGGCTTGGCTAGTGTTAGGCCGAAAGCGTGGATTGTACCTCGAAATTGTAATAAGGGAGTAATTACTCACCGACCTCCACCCGAGCGCAGCCATACGGCTACAAAGGAAAGCTGTATAGCTTTCTCAGAAACTTCGTAGTTCGCCGTCCCGGTTAGCTCAGTTGGTAGAGCGACTGCTCCGGTGAAGCGGTGGTCCCGGGTTACAACCACGGACCAGGACGAATTTTTCTTTAACTACGAAGTTTCTGAGAAAGCTGTATAACTTTCCTTTGTAGCCGTACGGCTGCGCTCGGGTGGATGTCGGTGAGTAATTACTCCCTTATTACAATTCTACTCCACCTTGAGGGTTTCCCCTAAATATTTGACGTACCTCGAAAATGGTAGGTGCGCCGTGTTGCTCTCCTCTGTATACAGATTAAGTTATCTCGATAGTGAGTTTTTCACTTCTACATTGGAACGGAAACTTTCACAGCATTTCTTCGAGATTTGTCTCGAGAGGACTAGCATTTCTACAACTGAATTCACCTGTTAGACCCAACAGCAGTCAAGCCTAGTAGGAAACCTCGACTTTTGTCCATGGTGGATGCAGTGTAGCGCCGGCAGCTTTCCCTCTAGTTATATTAACAGACTGTGTATATGGTCACGACCTCTGCGACTAGAAAAGTAGCCCCCCCCCCTTTTTTTTTTCGAGCATTACACTCTCGCTCCGTTCTTCGCTCTGGCACATTTGGTCCAACTCCACAAGACACAAAAGCAGGGGGGAATGGGACCATTAACAAACAAACAAACAAACAAACAAACAAACAAACAAACAAACAAACAAACAAAAACACAGCTGAAATTGACAAAACAAATCACGCATCATGGAAGCATTTCGAAACTAGCCAATTTAAATTATTTAAAATAAGGATTTAAAAGCGTTTACACCCAGGCGCGTCGAGAGAGACTGCGCAAAACACCAACTAAATAGCAAATAACGGCATTTTGACACGCCGTGTAAACGCACTTGGTACTTTTACGCCCCTGCATTAAAAAAACAATTTAAACTTTCCCATTCACTCATTACTTCCTTACGAATCGCGCTGTTCTGGAGAAATGGAGACTGCTGCTCATCCATATTTTAGCTGGCCTTGCATATATACAACTGCGGCACCTTTCATTTTATTTCCCACAGGGCTTCTTTAATGAGCGGACTAGCCCCTACAAGTGTGTGCACGAAGACAGAGAGAGAGGGGGAGGAGGAATAAACTTTATTAAGCCTTTAGTTGTCGTAGTTAGGCCACTGTGAACCCAGGTGGCCACCTATTTGAGTGGGTGGGGGGGGGGGGGGGGGGGGACCTCGAGGATCCAGTCTGCGATACTGGCTACTGGCTTGTACTTCTTTGTCGTCATTTTTTATAGTGGTTCCCAAACTGTCAGCTGAGGGATAAGGCAGGACCTTTCTGAGCAGGATTTTCCTTGCATTTACATAAATACGACCATCATCTGCGATAACGCTTTTGTCACAAATTTGGCAAATAGGACTTCGAACTAGGCAGACGCGACAGTGGCGCGGCACAGTCGAGGAGGAACCGAGAGGAGGAGCTGTAATGCCAGCCAGAAGAGACGCCAGCGCAGCTAATAGCTTCATTCGGGGTACAACTTATCGGAAGGACGCCGAGAAATAGGAAGGAAGGGGGAGCATGGGAACGCTAAGCTGACCAAAGAAAATTAAAAAAAAAAAAATTGGGAGGGAAAGAGGGTGGGGAGAAATGAGAAGCGGCAGGCACCGCCAAGTTTAAAGGACATGATCAAACCCGCCAGTGGCAGAGCGCAACAACTCCCTTTTCTTCGCTCTCCCCTTTCTAGTCAAATCTTCGCCGGGAAGACATCCTCCCTGTGCCCACATCATGACGTGAAAGCGAAAAGCAGCGACAAGAAGCTCCGGGGGAGAGAGGGGGGCAGAGTGGAGCGACAGCGGGGCGCGGAAACCGAGGACGACGGGCGCATGGGGCAACGGAGGGAGCAAAAAAGAAATTCCATCCGATGGCGCGGTCCAAACATCCAGTCAAAGAAAAACAAACGAAAAAAAAAAAACAGGCAGAAAGCGAGCTTGATGAGCAAAGAAAGAAAAAAGTACGTCCGCATGTACGCGAATACGTTAGCTATGTTCTCGGGCGAAGAAGCTGGCGAGAAAGAGGAAAGGACAACCAGCCAGCGACGCCAAAAGGAGCCGGCAAAGCCGCACGAGCGGGGAAGGGTGTGCGACGAAGCTCGGGTGGCCCGATCAATGAGACGCTGGGAATGCAGGAGCAGAGCCCCTGTTGTGGCGTGGGCCCAGGGGCGAGGGAAGGAAGGGGCTTCTGCGCGTGCACGCTGGACAAGAAAAGGGGGAAGGGGGGGGGGGGGGGGGGCTTTCGAAGTATGCAACAAGGAAGGAAGCGAGCAAGAACATCGTCAACCGGCACCGGAGGCAGCGCGAGTAAAAAAAAAAAGGCGCAGGGCGCAAGGGGGAGATAAAATAAACGAACTTTTAATGCGCGCCCGTTCGCGGATTGGAGGCGTCGAGAACATTGACGATGGAGAGCCTTTGAATGCAGAATAGCATCAGATCGAACGTGAAAAACAAATGTCTGATGCGTGAATACGATCCAAGGGGCCTGACTGTAACAGTGAGGAAAAAAACAAGGTCAAAGTGAGAATTCGAAAAAAGTAAGAGTGAAATAGAGCGCATAAGCACGAACCAATGGAAAAAGAAAATCACGCCCACGAATAACTGCAAGACAGCGACATATAGAATTAAATGACAATATCATTTAGTGTTTTGTTGCGTGTAGTATACTGTAGAAATGACGAGTTGAACGTTTTAGGCGCCGTTTTTATCCAAAACAACTCCTTTTCCATCGAAGTAGCAGATCCAGGCCTCAAGAAAGCCAGTGCGTTAGTTTTCAAACGGAAAGAACCAATGGTTAATTTTTACCATGCACAAAACTTGCTGCCAACTCAAACTAGGTTGAAGCTGTAATATAAAAAAGACCAGGATTTGGGAAGAGAACACCCTAGGGACCATGGGATAATTTTATCTTTCTAAGACACACATGACTCTAGAAATTCAGAAGAAAAAAAATATCATCGATGGCCAAATCAGTCTGCAAGAAAATGGCGGAGGACGTACACCACGCTTACTGTCTTGACAAATATTATTTGTTGTGCTGGCTAGTTGGCATAACAAAGTACCCTGTTTACATGAAGGACGGTAAAAATCACCTGAAACAGAAAAAAAAATAGAGTACTCGGTAGAGCACACACTGAGAAAAAGTTGCGAGTTCGCAATTCCCCGCAGCGCACACAAAAGACACGGACAGAAAGAAACGTAGCACAAAGCGCTATGGTGTGTTTCTTTCCGTCCGTGTCTTTTGTGTGCGTTGTGGGGAATTGAAGCATGTAGAACCAACTAGCCGACCAGTCCGCCTTGAGTTTGTAATGTACACAACTGTGTAAACAAAGTGCCTTAAAGGGTTAAAAAGAAGCCTTTCGGTTTTGGGGCACGAAACTCCCGGTATACACCGAATAAAATCAAGTCCTACACGTGAATAAAAAGGAAGGAAGGAAAATTTCAACAAGGGTTAACTTCGACGCTCCAAACTACAGCATCGTTGTTACTGCATCAAGGACGAAACTAACTAGCACCGTCAGTAAGTAAATGCGGCCTACGACAGAACGTTTGCCCGCGAGGCCTCAGGTGCAACCAATTGCCGACGACGCGCAACGAGGCGAACACGCGTTTTTTTTTCTTTTGTTTTTTGCTTGATCGAAATGCAGAATTCAAAGGCGTCCGGGCCAGTCTCAAAAGTTTCGCGCTCAACAATTTTTCATCCTTTGTCAAATCATCTTTTCGCGCAACGCCTCTGAATGGACAAGCTCAATTACTGGCCAACGTGTATTCAGTTCACATGCAGTTCCTGATAACTGCTCTTTGATCGAATCTCGATTACTATAATCTCTGGGACATGGCGCCAATATACATCGTACTCCATGTTTATCCGTCTGGGTTGTAAAAAAAACGTTCCTGCGCAAACTACTTGCTGCTTGGGCCCAAGCACAGACCATAGGGTAAATATCGGAACTTTCCTGAATTGTCCCGAATCGACGAAAAACTGCAAGTCGCCTGCGCTGAGAATTTTCGTCTAGCCGAGCGGAGCAGCAGATTTGACAGGCTGCGCCATCTGGGGTACTGCGATACCTATCCCAGCTCCGAGCAGGGATATTGGTTGCCTCGCAGTTCGCCAGATGGCCCAGCCTCTCAAATCGGCTATCCCGCTCGCCTTGATGAAAATTCTGCGCGCAGACGACTCCAGTTTTTCATCGATTCCGGGCAGTCAAGGCAAGTTCCGATGTTAAATAATTTATCGTAAAACGTAAGCTATCACAAGCTATCCTAAGGTTTGTGCTTGAGCAGAAATAGACCAGTGGTTCGCGTACGAGGGTTTTTTACAACCTGGACAGATAAATACGGAACACCCTGCATATGCGTGCACCGCAGATACGGAGAGTGCGATGCAGCGCGAAAATGGAGCCAGAATGGCAGGAGCCCCGGTTGAAAGCAAAATGCAAAAAAAGGGGATAAAAACTTCGAAAAAGAGAGGAGAAAATCTTGCAGAAAGTTTGAAAGAAACACGTTTCTGCAATTTTTTGTTGCTTGTTTGTTTGGTTTGGTTTATTGGGGTTTAACGTCCCAAAGCGACTCGGGCTAAGAGGGACGCCGTAGTGGAGGGCTCCGGATAATTTCGACCACCTGGGGTTCTTTAACGCGCACTGACATCGCAATTTTTTGTTTCGTGTTTTCAGCTTTGCAATAATGCGTAAGACGTTAATATGCATGGATCACCACGTGGAATTCGCCTACGACCGCTGAATAGTTTGTAAATGATTTTTTTTTTCTCTGTAATGTTATTTCGGTTTTTGTTTAAACATCTGAGCGAGAGACCATGAATGTTTAGTATAGGTCATATGAGGCATCAATTGTGCGATATAATGGCTGACTGATTCACTGTCGTTCCGGATTTTGAAGCTCTTGAAGCGTTGTAGTAAATTAAATCAATAAAGCAGAAATTACAACGCAGTTATTTCATGCCTCACATAATCTACGCTGAACTTTGACGTCACTAGCCACCGCTTAGCTGTTGAAACTGAAACAGCATGAGAGAAAAAAAAGATCAGTTATAGGTTATTCAGTGGTCGCAGGCAAATGCCACGTGACGATCCATACACATTAACGTCTTACGCATCATTATAAAGAAAACGCGCAGCCAAAATTGACTGTCTGCACTGATTTAAATGTGGTCATCGCTGAATCACGAAATACGTCAGACAAGTATGCGGTACGCTCGCTCCACTCTTGCTAGCCTTTTCTGAAACAAGTCCCATTTTCCATCGTACAGTGGCAATTTGTAACAGCTAGAATAGCACTATCAGCTACGGAGCTTTCCCGGCGTCTATTCATCATTTTACAAAAGCATACCGCGTAGAACGTTGAAAGCACGGATTTGTTAGACTTTCGATGCACACCGACCACGCATTATGGCTATAATTACTGCTCAGGCATTCTCAATACGGCTATTTTCACTTTGCCGCCTCGAATAAATTAGGCTCATAAATAACGGCAAAGGAAACGTGGGCTCTACGAGGAACTACAAATCACCGCGACTCGCAGCTGCTTTTTGATACATACGAACGCTCAGGCATGGCAGCACGGGAGACACCAATCAGCTATTAAATTAACAGCAAGAAGCTAGCTGTGCGTAACATCGGGAGTAACTGCGGCAAGTGTGGATTATCCGTGACACAAACAGGGGGCTGAAAATTGCGAAAAAGCTGATATGGCCGTGGGTGATTTGTTTCGCCAAAATTATGCCCAATAGCTCGAAACTGCCTCCGATGTCAAATCAAAGTAGACATTTGATCCTGGTCCCCAAAGTGTCAACACTGCCGAAGCTGGTAACACACACTCTGCGCTTCGCAGTGAACTTCAGAGTGCGCTTTAGTGGTGTTTCTTTTCATGCGTAAAGAGACTACGTATATTTTTACGCCGTGTCGTTCGGTGAACCGGGTCATCTGCAGACGCTACCGCTGCCTTCATATTATACTCCGCGGCTTTGCCATTTTTGTTGGATTCCAGGGCCATTGTTAAGCTGTCTCTGCAGCTTTTAGCCCCGCATTCTCCTTTGTACAAAGGGAAAAATAAACTGAACTGAAGCGAACTGAACAGGCGACAATTCAATTAGCGCTGAGTGATGTGCCTGCTGGTGTGCGACCAAAAGTGAATGTGCTCCGACTTTGTGCCATGCACCATTAGCCAAACATGATATGATGGTTCAGGAGGCTCTCCATAAGATAGTTCAGGAGGTCCCCCATGTTATTCCTGTTTTTAAGATTCTTCTTTTTTTTTACAACGAAAACTGTGAAAGGCCTCTTTCCTGGGTTTCCCGTCATTGTAGTAGTAGTACCAGCAGTAGTAGTAGTAGTAGTAGTAGTAGTAGTAGTAGTAGTAGTAGTAGTAGTAGTAGTAGTAGTAGTAGTAGTAGTAGTAATAGCAGTAGTAGCAGTAGTAGTAGTAGTAGTACTAGTCGTAGTAGTAGTAGTAGTAGTAGTAGTAGGAGGAGGAGGAGGAGGAGGAGAGTATGGCGAGAACAGAGGATTACACAACCGGAGGGTTTCTGCCACAAAAGCTCAAAAGAAGTGCCGCGTAATTTTGTTTCAGAAATACTTTTTAAGAAAGCTGTGACCGCGCTGTAAAGAAAGCCTAAAAAAAAGGGCTGCGTGGAAGCGGAGGGAGGGAGGCATCCGCTAGCGCATGCTTGCCGCGTCGATTTTGAGAAACTTAAGGTGAGATCAAAACAAGCGGCGTGTGACAAAGAAAATGAAATAAATAGGTGCCAGAGATTCCATATGTTCATGGCCCATTTCACAAACTCAAGAAAGTTGTCGGGCGCATTGGAGCGATCTTTCCACTCCTTGCAAACCAGCCAGCCTGTGCACACGCATATCAGAAGCCTACTCAGATCAGCCTTGCATAACAATGTGAATAAATTTATCATGCGCACTAGCTGGTTCATGCGCAAAACTCCCAGGTCGTGCGGAAAGTTTACATTTATTAAACCGGGAGGAGTGTTGATGACAGGTTACGCGAGCACACAGCATTAGTTACGTCAGAAACAGGTGGCCATTTGTCATTTGGCCGTCCTCAGCGTAAATGAAGGGCGCTCCTCACCGGGGCCTAGAGTTTGCGACACGGAATAATTAAATGTGATAGCAAAAATTTCATACGCAAAATATGAAAGCGCTTAAATTATCAAGGAAATCAACAGCCAGCGCGTCACCGCCCTGTCTATGCGCTGTTAAAAGTAAGGGTCTTGGATAACCCGGACCGTGCCTCTCCCCAGTTGACGTTCCCAGGTCCCGGCTTGAAGGTCTGCTGTTGAGCTACGAATAGCAATATGGGCTGCGTGCAGAACTCGACAAGATAAGTTAAATTTCATATTTTCAGAGAATTACGAGAGAAGCCGTTGCAGGGATGTCATGGTCCTGCTCGATGCACGGTCGGTGATCTGTATTAGAGGAAGGAATTGTCGGAAAGGCCCTTGGGAAAGGATTAGCCGTTCCAACCCTTCTGTTGGCCTCCGGTTCAGGGAACGAAGGGAAGTTTTGTGGCATTGAAGGTCGAACACTTTTGGGCCCGACGCCGCCGACGTCTCTTCTGCTGCTCGACCCATACATCGGCGTGGCCACACGTTGACTTCGTAGCAACTGCGACTGCTGTAGTTGGCGAAGAGGGAGAAGGGACCCTTCCTTCCCGTGCGGGAAAAGGAAGCTGCCGCGGTATGACAGGCGTCGGTGCTTCGCATCGCATCTACCCGCCTTGACTTTCCATAATAAGCCGCCTCGAATTTCTCCCGTAGTCTGGAGCTATTTGATCTTAAAACAACCCGACTAAAGCATAAACACACTATTTTAGATGCATATGACATTTGAGCGCTCTATGTGATGTGATGTAATGATGTATTCAAGGGTGAGTGAAGTAGTTTTTTTTGGGGAAACTGTTCTTTCAAATTCAAATACACGTGTTACGAAGCTTCAACGAGTGTCCCGTATCTTCTTTTCTTGTGTCTTTTCCACCCGTTTTATTTACTTTTCACAGCGGTTGTTAGCTATAAGAGAGCTTAAACGATACACGAGGTACTATAAAGTGTTCCTGAAGTTTTCAAACTCTCGAGGAACTGCAAAACGCGTGGCGTACACCGGTTCAAGCAAGTCTGTGTGGTTTTAAGCCTATACAACTGACATGCATCCATTTATAGTTTCAAACATTTAAGATGCGCAGACGCAAATGCGCCAGCACATATACACATTTTTCCCCCTCTCCATAAGCCTGCGCAGTAGTGTTGCTGCACACATCTCATCGGAAACCACTTTCGGCCGCCTCGCCATCCCCTGGCTGACAAGGAAAGGGCAAGAACCTCGCAAGCTGCTAGAGCCCGATAGTTTCCTCCTCCTTTCAGTGCCGCATTTCTATTTTATTTGGAGCTGTTGAACAAAATGGAAGCGAAAGGGGAACGTCGGGCCCGGAGAAGAAAAGGGACGCCACAGAGACTCGGCGACGAAATCGCGAGGGGAAGAGGGGAGAAGCAGTGATGCGGGTGCCTGGAGCAAGGGGAGATGAGGAAGGAATGGGGAGGAAGTCAGCAGCGGCGCAACGACGCGCACAATCCAACTCGGAAAGGCCGGGTTCGAGAGAAAAAAACAGCCCGAAGTTAACGCAGAGAGAAGTAGAATGGGGAGAGATGGAGGCGGCGGAGGCGTCGTCGTCGGAGGAGGAGAGCGGCAGGGAGTCCACTGCAGATGGATGCGGAGAAAAGGCCGGCACGCCCCCTGGCTGCTGGCGCCGTGCCAGCGCGCTGCGCCACTCGGCCCCGAAACCATTGACTGCTGCCGAGCCGCATCGGCCCCGATTCCGGGGCCCCGGGGCTAAGCGCCTGCACACGGCCCCAACCCCCCGCCACCAGCACGGACAGGGGCTTGCCACTCGGCTGCCTCGACGGCCTCTTGGAATGCAACACGACGAAGGGGACGCCGAGGAGGGAGCGAGGAGGCCAAGGGGGGATGCGCCCCCTGGAAAGACTGTTACGTGCAGCGGCGTAACGAGCACACGGAAAGCTCGAGCGGAGCAACAAGTAAAAACACAGCGGGACAGTTTTAAGAGTAGGAGGAGGGGAAAAACTTTAAAACGATGCAATCGGGGCCCGAGAAATGCCACGTGTCCGAATAAAAACGACGGCGTTCGGCGAAACAAAACACAATAGTAACGACACCCACAAACGCACAGAACCGTCTGCCGCTTTCACTCGGCCTCGTCGTTCGATGGAAGAAGGTACGCGGATATCTGCTTCAATATCTCGCAATGCACGAGACTTGCAAAAAACTCTGCCTCGGTTTTTGTTTGCATTACACACTTGTATATATTCTGCCTGTTGTCAAGCCAAGCGATTCTTTTCTTCCTTCAAATAACGTTTCGTGACCAGATATGAACCGAAGAGCGTTGAAACTGGAGCCGACCAAACGGCGAATAACGGGACTACGGCCGTCACAGAATACGCACAGTCGGCTTCAAACTTTTCTGTACTGCTCGAGCAGTGCGCAGCAGACAATATAATGCGAATTTAGACTGAAACTGATGGTTTTCAGGTAACTTGCTGGTACCGCGCCCTGGCTTGTAGGCATATGTGGCTATACACCTTCGCGCAAGCGTTGCCTTAGAACCCAACACCTGAGAGCTCTTCTTAAGACTGGCGCCGGCTGTACCTGCAACGCATAAACACCACTGTGGTCATCCGGCTTGAGTGATTCAAAACGTCATGTTGTCTGAGAGTTTGAGACGGAGTAACGCGCGAGAACGATGCCCAAGACCAAGCGAAGCAGTAACTGCATGCCATGACGATTTTTTCAGCTGGGAAACTGTAACATGCCGACAGAAATGCTGATCTAGAAAAAAAAAAAGTAGATTGTAACCTGCAACGTCAGGCCAACAGGTCACGCATATACTATAAAGTTATTTCGTTAACCACCTCAGCAACTGGCAGGTAAAACTAACAAATACTACTGCGCTAAAAATGGTTGATAAATAACTGTAATAATAAAATAAACTGACTACTCGACTTGCTGACATGAAACGTAGCGTGGATTGGAAAACAACAACTTGGGAAAGCTTCGAAGAAGAAACGGAGAAATGGGAAAGAACGGCAAGAGAAAAATAAGGGCAGTACGCAGGAAATTAGCACTTCACGCACAGCACTCATCCGTCAACCCATATAACCAGCGCACAGAGAAAAGCGCTAAAAGGGACGGACCACTTTCTTTCCGCCTAATTCATGCGGACCTTGCTACGTGGCCTACGTAATACAGACCTGGCACATGTCGTGGAAGTGAGGAGGTGGCCCAAAAGCACGCAAGTGAAGCATCGTGATCATGCTCGTGGCAAGAAAGCGAAGGAAAGAAAGGACCGACCGCCGAGGCGTCTCCACTGGTCCGTGTTTGGGACAAACGAGACAACCACAAGTTTGTTCCTTTCTTATTTCTCTATTTTCTGCAAGGCTGTTCACGCAAATTTCGCGGTGTTTGCAGCTGTACTTTCTTGCTTGTTTGATGGTAACTCCGCAGGTGCGTATCGCTAGTAATACAGTTTGAATATGCTATTTCTTTCGTGCAGAAGCGTTCTCATGTCGAGTTCACTTTTGTTGCCACTAAAACTGAAAGAAAACGAGACACGCAAACTAAAAGAACACTGCGTGAAGCTTACACTCCCTCCAACTGGCTTCTAATAGTGCAGCAACAACCGGCACAGAGATTTCGGGATGGCGAAGCGCTCTGCGACCGCTACACCACTGCGATCACTTCGGTGGTCGCCGAAAGGCCCAGCCAGACCAGACGAATCAAATAACCGCGCCATACTAGCGGTACAGCAAATAAGTCCGCCGGGCCCCCACCCTCCCGAGACCCTCTCGAATACAGAGTCAAGGCCACGATAATGGAGAGAAGAAAAACGGGCGCCAGAAACCTTGGACGAATGGACGCGCAAATTATTGCGCCATCTGCCGCGCGCGGGGCTCACTCTGTAAGTGTGAAAAATTAAAAATTTGTAGAGAACCGCGAGCGAATCAGACGAAAGCGCTGGCAGGCGGCATTCGGAGAGCGAGAGAGAATGTGGTACGGGAAGGAAAGGAAATTCCCGACGACGAACCGTTCCGAGGGGTAAGTGGGGGGGGGGGGGGGGGGCATCACTGTCGACATCAACTCTCGGAAAGCGTGCGCGTCGTTTGCCGCTGAGGCAAGGCAACGAAGGCGAAAAACAAGAAGCGAAACGAAAAAATCTAGAGCACGCGCGCCCGCTCAGGAAAGCGAGTGCCGACTCGTCAGCGCTCGTGCCGTGCACGGGACGGGGGTGGGATGCGCCCGGCTAGTGGGGAGCACAAATGACATCCCGCTAGGCACGCCAGCGCGAGCGGCCGAACAGCGCCGGGAGAAAAATGCGCCCACAGCGCTCCGGCCGCCCGAACAAAAGGAGAACAAGCGGGAGGGCATCTCGCCGCCGCAAAGGAGAAGAAGGCGCCCGTAGCCGCCATAAATTCGAAGAGGCTTAAGGAGGAAACGAGGCGGCAACACGCAACGGTCCAGCCGCACTAGCAACGCGCACGAAGCACTTCTTTTATACCGAGAGCGAGCGTCGTCCGAGACGCTGCTGCTGCTGCTACATGCTACCGCGGGGGCGTCCCACGTTCTCCCTTCCACAAACGACAGGGAAAACACGAGTGCCGGGAGGAAAAGGAAAAACGAGATTTTCGCGGGACACACCATCTGTGCGCGGGTCGCTCGTTTGGGCCTAACGCGGCGCGCGAGCAAGTTGGTTTTTGAACACCATTGTCTGCACCCAGCAACGAGGGCGCGCGTTAACGACACAGCGCAACCCTTTTCGTCACGTCAAAGTGTTGGGAAAGACGGGACTAAGTAACTTGCGGAGTTACTTTCGCTTACAGAATAGAACAAAAAAAAGGTGCTTTTTTTTCCCCTTTGCCCCTGAAATAAAGATCATTAAGGACCTGCTTTCTTTTTCCACCGTATCATACACACCTGATGTTGACACCGATGCTCAATTACGTTTGAGTTCTGCTGCTAACGGAGAACAAACCCGTCCCACTGTTAACACTTCCTTTCCTTTTCCAGTACGGTTGCTATCAGGATACACGTCGCATTTTCGGACAATCAACGAGGCAGCTCCTGTAACGGCATCTAATCCAGCACGTCCGCGATGAGACCATTCCATCGGGCAAGGAAGATGCCGAAAGACCTCCTCTCTGGGCTGTTGCAAACCGGTTCCGCTGCCACTTCCACTACGATGACGTCACGTGCACACAACAGCCCAGCGAGCAATATGGCGACGCCCAGGGAGCTATAAGTGGTAAGTGTGCCGTTGGTGCGCACAGCCGCGGCAGATCCACATGCACTTTCCTCCCTGAAATCATTACGCCAGGAAGAAAGGAAAAAGAAAGCTGAACAAGAAATCTCAACGACGTTTATGACCCGTCGGACGTAAATAATCCATATAGATATACGTATTTTCTCTAACTCAGAAGGAAGAAATTACCAGAAATGTGCCAGGCTTGCGCTCAGCGCGTGGAACTTGGCGCCGCCCTGGCTGGAGGTAACCGGATAGTATCCATTGCATACTGCATACCTACTATAACTATAGGATATAACAGCGGAGAACCGGATGGTATTAATAATATAGACGCGGCCGTCATTACAACGACCAGCGGTCAGAATTTCGACTGCGAAAAGGGCAAAAAACAAAAGAACTACGCAAAAAGAACCCGCTAATATTAACAACCTAGCACATCGCATTGTTCCAGCATTTATAGGGCTGTCCGAATTTCTGTAGCCAGGGGGTCAACAAACGTCCGCGTCATTCGTCTGCCTACTCTCTCTCTTTTTTTTCTTCTCAACACCTCTATCAACTAAGCCAATTTTCCATCTCTGCTACAGGCTTGAACAGAGAGAGCCGAGCGGCTCAGCGCCAGCGAAGCCCACGAAGTGGCCACGCGCATGCACTATTCACGCGCCCATTATCGGAAGAGAGGAGCAGGAAAAACGGGCCGCCGAGATGGGAGCGCGAAACGCCGTAAACAACAGAGGGCGGCCAAAGACACAAGACGCAGAGCAGCTAGCGGCGAGGGACGACGGCAGCGCTCGGGAAGGGAAAAGGGCGTTTATGTTGCCGCTATGTGGAGCGTACGACCACGCGTCTCCCCCACGGCCGGCCGTCCCCCTCCCCCATCCATCACATAGTCGCCCGCGCTTCGGAAGACCTCAAGGCCCGACGTCGCCCAGCAAACGAAGGAAAAGTGGCCCAGCGTGCCGTACACGAGTGCAATATTTATAACGTGGCCGTTCGGCTTGCTTTTCGCCTTTGCCCCCCGGAGCAATTGTCTCCAGACAAGAGTGCTTTTAGAAACGGCCCGGAAAACGGCGCATGCAGCAAGAAGCGGAGAGATGTCGGCTTTTATTTGTCGTCGTTTCGTTAATCCCGCGCACCGTCTTTTTTCACTGTCTCCGGCGGGATGTCGCAATAACTCGGCGTCTACGCTGAATGTGGAAACTTGGAGCCGTGGAAAGCCCCGAATGAGGCCACGACACGAAGCCCGGCAACGCTGGGCTGCAGACACGGGGCTCAACAACGACGACGACGACGACGCAAGACGCGAAAAATGGAAAAAGAAAACAGATAAGCAAAAACAAACTTTGCGCATTGGGAAATCGCATAGCGGCACTATAGCAGACGGCGATGGAAGTGGGACAAACAGTGGGTTATGAGCGGAAAAAGAGCCATCAAAAGCGCTGTTTACTGCGTTCAGTCCGCGCTTTTTCTGAGTAAAGTTCAGACCCGGGCGCATCAGACGACCGAGATATATACACCGGCTTCTCTCGGGGTCCGTAGCGGAGCCAGACATGTAGAAGTACTGTGCAGCCCTTCAGAAACTCAGCAGCTACAACAGTGAGCAGCGTTTGACGCTAGCGTCTCTTAAGCGCGGTGCCCATTTGCCTTTAGGGGCCGTCTGCAGCTCCAGTGCTTTCGCATTCACTAGTCAGAATAATAAAAGCACGCCCACAAAAGGACATCAATAAAGAAAAATGAGAAACAATAGACAAAGAACGCACGAAGCCCATCTACAGTGCGAGGAGCGCGACAGCGCGCAAATACGCTTACGTCTGCACACGAGTGCATGTTTGCGGCCTCTTCAGTACGAAATGATGGAAAAAGAACGTAAATAAAGCTTAGTGTGCTCCAGACTCTGTTTCATACGACAGAAAAGGCGACACCACACGAGCTCTTAACAGCCCCGTAGTTGTGGAAGTAAAACGACAGCAGCAAGATATGCGCCTCTTAGAGGCGATCGCTACACCATGCATACCTGTGGGAACGGAGGCAGGCTTAATGACGCTTGCTCTCGTCGTCTAATAGGAGGCCTAATCAACAAAGCTGAGATAAATGTTCGAAGAGAGAGAGAAAGAAAGCTCAGGGGCTTGCCTTAGAGCGACGTAAACACCAAAGATCTAACCCTGTGCGCTTTTACCGCTCTCTCAACACGTCAAAATTGCTAATATTTTTTAACTATGGCAGAAAAACAAAACAAGGACGTAGTTTAATGATAGCTTGTGATGTGCCTTTTCATTTAGTTAAAGGGATGAATAAAGCAATAAACTGCACTCACATAATGCGAACCTTCGGAAGTCACGGGTAATGTGAGTAGTGTTCCCACTCAATAAAGGAGCGAGAGCATGCGTGATGAGCAGTAATGTCTGTCTGTACTGCGGTAGGCTTCGGATAGCAGTGGATAAACCTATGCGCGATAGTCACGCCATGGATGGCAAGCTGCAGCCACGACGTAAGAATAAGAAAAGGAAAGTGGAAGGGGCAAAATGAGATGAGGAAGGTTGGAATGGTGTCAAAACAAAGTACCAAGAAAAATAAAACGAAAGTAGAAAACAAACATGAGTTTAAGTTGACATAACGAAGAAAACAGCTCGGGCAGTTGCACGCGCAACAAGCCGACCCCGCACGCACGCACGCACACGCACACACCGTATCCTTAAAGAACTGCGAGCGACAGCCGGAGCGTTGTATGTTCTGCTGTACAATGCAGGAATCCATCGCTATTCGAAACTGACTAACGCCTGTGATAACATTGTAATAATAATAAGTTTTCGGCTTCATGTTTGCGTTAGGCATATGCAGTGCAGACTCGCTACCACCGTTGCAGCGTTTTCTACTGTATTCGGCTGCTGACAGCGACGACGCGGGATGAAATGTTGGCCACGGCGGCCGCAGATCGATCAAAAGACGCCCGTGGGCTGAGAAAAGACAGCGTACGTTAAAGAAGAAAAAAAAACAGGTGGCCGTAATTAATACGAAGTTTTCCGCTACGGCTCCTCCTTCGCTCTTCCTTCGTTCACTCTCACCATCATACCTACCCTAATGACGCGGTCGAGGTGTCCACCCATCGAGAATGAGAAATTGGGCCTCTCCTCATTCTTGACCCTTCCCTTTTCCCGCCCCTCTTTTCTACCAAGTCCCCGGATGTAGTCACACGAACACACGCACTCCGCTGGACTTCCTCGAAAATAAGGGAATGGAAGGGTCTCTGATGAGATGGCTTCATTCTGAAAGCTCTGTAGGACGCACCCAAATAAAGCAGCGCAACACTGTGGACGCTCGCGTGCGCTAATAGTGCTGGCGGTGACGGCGGCTGCGCGAACCTTAGCGCGCCTTATAAGTAGCCAGCAAGGAAACAACCGCCGCCACTGTGCGGAATATTCGAGACACCAGCTCTCTCTGCGATGCAGAGTATTTTGTAAGCGTCGTTCACAGTGCAGGGAACGCTCGCAGAAATAAAAGTTACACTTTCCAAATCCTAGTTTGCGGTTGCTCATAATACAGTCAAGCCCACTTATAACGAAACTGACGGCCACGCGGATTGCGCTCGTTATAAACGAAGTTAGTAGTAAGTGGACTTGCCGTATTATAGCAAAACAAAAAGTATAATAGCGAAAAAAATAGTCAGAGAAAAGAGGCCTTAATTTTTTAAAAAAAGTTCATAGGGTACGTCTGTTCCTTAAAAGCAGACCCCACCAAGCCGCTTTCTAAGCTCTCTCGTGCAGTCATGCGCTCCTGGCCGAGCCGCTTCAGGGACGCGATAGCACCGATAGCACTTGAGGCGTTCACTGCAACTGGGGGTAGGTTGGCATCCTCGTATTCCATCCTCCACAAAGTTGTAATAATGCAGAGAGGAAGCTATACCGCAGCGCATGTGCGCGCAGAACGTAACTGCCAGCCCTTCTTTCCTTTTATTTGCCCTTTCAGAAAAATAAAAATTACCATAAAAGAAAGAGAGTAGGAGCCCGGACCAGCAATCCTTTGGCGGGCTTATATATCTAACTCAAGAGAAATGAAAAAGAGCTAAACGATGCGCGCTTCCCGCAGACGGCGCATGTCCGACTGGGCAGAGGACGCACGCCACGTGACCGGGTGGGCCAGCAAAGCATACCTCCTATTAAAGGTGTAGCGCCCGGCGACGCTATAAAGCGCCGGCGCTGAGATCGGCGTTACAGCGCGCGCTAGAGGAAAATAAAGACGGACAGCGCGTGCTCGTGGCGCACGCCCGGCACGGGCAGTCCGGAACTAGAAGCCTGCCACGCTGGTCGTCTCTCTCTGGTGCTCCGCTGCGACCCCGCTAATACTTCAACAGTGGTGACCCGGCGGGTGGTTCGCCCAACTGGAGGCTGCGATGTACCTGAACGGCATCACCATCCAGCCGTTCAAACACGAAGTCCTTTGTGACATCCTCCCGGCCGACCTCCTGCGTCGGCTCACCTACTCTGCTTTCGGCGGCCGGCCATACGATGAGCTGCGTGCGGCCGTCTTGGCGTACTTCGGCGCCTACTACGTTCCGCCGCCGCTCTACGACGCAGCGGACCCGTTTTCGCCGCCGCCAGCCTCTGGCCCTGCACCGGCCTCGCTCGCGCCCACGCAGTCTTCATCAGAACCCGGCCCGCCTCAGCAGCCCCTCGCCGCATCGCCGCCACTCCCGTCCAGCGTCTCCAGCCCGGCTGTCTCTCTCGACGCCACACCAGGTGGGATCCGCACGAGCTTCGCCTCGCGTCCTTCTCCCACTACTATCGTACCCGCGTCTCTGGCCCTGCCTCTTTGCGCTTCAGTGGCCTTGTCGCCAGAGCCTCCTGCAGCCAAGGGCGACTCTGCGGCTGCAGCCGTGCCGAGGCTTCCGGCATCTCCATCTACCTCGTCACTACCGCCAACAGCTCTGCAGGCCTCTGCTGTGAGGTTGAAGCCGCCACCGCAGCATGTGCCACACATACCAGCCCCACTACCCTGGCGACCACACCGCCTGCTCAAGAGGCCCCACCCCAAGCCCTCAGTACGGTCAACCGCTTCTCGGATTCTGACCCTGGCTGCTCGCCACCGCCGCAACAAGCGTCTGCTTTGGTGCTTGACTTGAGCCACCTTCGGCACCGAATGGTCGAGCTACCCACACCGAGTAGCGTGGCAGTTGTCCTTCCACCAGCTGTGTCTGTTGCTGTCAGCCAGCCGTCTGATGTAGGCGTCTCAGCTCCACGGCCTGTCACTGGCACAACCTTCTTGCAGCCACCCACAGCCGATCATGCCCACACGCGCATCAGCACTGGCCAGTTGCTCCGGACTGCCATTCTCGCTTCACCCAAGCACCTGGCATTGAGCCCAGCAACTTGCTCCGGCATCGTCACAGCTGTCGCCGTTATGTCAACGGTCCCTCCACACCTGCTGTCAGTCCATGGAGCCGTTTCGGCCGCTCCTGTGCTTGTGACCCTGTACACGGCGCGTCAGATCCTCATGGACATCAGCCGCAACGTTCCAGCACCGATGACACTTGTGTCAGCGGGCAGCACTACAGTCGGTGACGGCCCGACCATTGCCTCCCCTGCTCCCATGTCCGTTGTCAGCTCGGCACCCTGCATCATTCGCCCCTTGCGCAGCAGCCAGGCTCGTCCACCTGAGCCGGCGTACTCCACCCGACTGCTCTTCCCGGCCCCTGACCTGAACTTACCGGACCTTGTAGCGACCCCGTGGGGCCACTGTTACTCTAGCTGCCTGCTTGCCTGCCGTGGCTTCTCCATCTCTGCCCCGTCGGCACGTACATTCCGACGTTCCGTCTAGGCGGGGGGCCTTGTAGCGCCCGGCGACGCTATAAAGCGCCGGCGCTGAGATCGGCGTTACAGCGCGCGCTAGAGGAAAATAAAGACGGACAGCGCGTGCTCGTGGCGCACGCCCGGCACGGGCAGTCCGGAACTAGAAGCCTGCCACGCTGGTCGTCTCTCTCTGGTGCTCCGCTGCGACCCCGCTAATACTTCAACAAAGGCATTAAAACTTCTCATATCGCTCTCACTCGTTGACCACCGGCAGTGCGGAGTAATTTCGCTTTCAAAGCTGCCCCTGACCCCCGCTTACCACGTGGCACATACGCACGCACACCGGTGGATCTTGTAGCCTGCGGGGCGCGCTTGACAGGCGGTTAACTGCAGTTTCAATGCCGCCGTTTTTATTGTTTTTTTTTTCCTGTGGCCCGACACCTTTTTAAGGGGAATGACGGCAGCAGAGAGACGCTCTTTTCGACAGCGGTGGCGAGTTTACGACGCCTCTTGGTTCGTCACAACCGAGTGGCGCGGCCTTGGATGTTCGTTTTATCTGAGACGTAGTGCCATAGACCTAGAACATATTTTGATGGAAGCTCCACTTAAATACGTAATAAGCAAGACGTTCATTATAACTTTAGGCATTATAAGTGGGCTCGACTGTACCCAACAAATACGCTAAAAAACTTGAAATCCGTTTCCTGCTGTTAAAAAATTTGTATAATAGCACGAAGTAGAATATACTCCTGCTTGCCGTGGACGACAGGCAAGAATTTTTGAACGGTATCATATACTTGCAACGTTTAGAAGTTTTCTAATTCCCCTGTTTAACCTTTGACTCAAGTTACGCGGGCCATCGCGCGCAAGGTCGACATTGCAGTGAAAGCAATCTTGGGCAAAAGTGAGGTTGTGCCATGGGAGTAGGCCGCGGCTAGACACAGATGCGTTTCGTCCCATCTATAGCAGCAAGCGCGACAGCGTAACTGTGCACGACCGACTGAAGTGGCGCCGCCAGGCGGCAATGAACACATCTGCGCCGGAAAAGAGTCCCTACTGGATAGACAACTGCAACACTGACAACATCTCGACGAGACAGAGCCCCGCATAGAGAGCGAGCAGGGCGAAGGGCCCTTCGAGCAACGGCAACCAGCCGACAAAGACGCACGCGCACTATAGACGCTTCAGCCGGCGGGCGTGCGGTACACGGGACGGAGAAATTAGAAGCGATCTCGCGCCCACGAGTGGGCGATCATGAAACAGCGCGCTCCCGCTTGCGCAAACATCGCGTGGTCCGAACTCAATCGGCGCCGTCGCAACGTCGGCCGCGGCGAAAAGTGCACTGGCAAACACTGCGAGAATACAATCAAGGAGGGCCGGAAACAATGGGCCCGCGATAAACACGAGCGTAGCAAACTTTGTGACGGGCCGCAGCTGGCGGACAAATAGGAGGGCCGCGATTCGGCGCCGCTCGCTCGCAGCTATACGCCGCCGGCAGCCTTCGGGGCAGCGGAGTGGGCACAAAAGAACGCGTTCCATGCATACGAAATGAAGCTCGGTGCGCAAGCCGAGCTCCCTTTCCACGCCGCGTAATCGAATGATTGAAGAGCGCACCTCGAAAAAAAAAAAAAGCTTGCTTCGGTCACGATGCACGCGTCGTGCGTCCGGTGTGCAGCGCGGGCGCTAAAAGGTTCCACGCCGCTGCGACCAAACCACGGTGGACCAAACCAAAGGCGAGATGACGCTCGGCACACGGCTCTCAATGCGCGGTATTTTCCGAATGTCGCGACAGCGGCGTTCGAATGTGTTCACGCTGCCCTTTGACGCTATTCGAGACGCGTGATACAGAAGCGATACATCAAGCGAGGTTACAGGAAATCCAACAATGTGCGCTAGACCCGTTGCTTCCTATACCTGGTCGCCTCGGGGAAAAGGCACTCATTAACCTAAACTGATCATACGCGGGGGCGTGAGGCTGCCGCCATTTCGAAAACAACGCTCCCGCGTTAGCGTGTAAACTCGTTAGGCTGTTAAAACAACTCTCTCCAGCTCTGTGCGTGCGTTCAGCTGCTGGGCGTAATGGCGCAAGAGGCCAGCACTACATAAACACGGTTCCAGTTACCTGCGTGTGAAACGGGCGAACTCCATTAAAGTTCCATCAGCCCAGCATGTGATCTCTGCCCAGCAAAGCCTCGGTGTACGGATACATGGATGAATGGATGATACAAGGGCGAGTACACATTTACAGCATTAGGCTATAGGGGCTAATGGCAGTTCTAGCGGCGACTAAAACTGCTATGAACATGCAAACTTTACTACTTCAGCCCGCCAGAGGCACGTCATCGACTTTATTTTACCTCGTACATGTATGCTCATTACCGACTAGAAATGTTATTAAAAAAGATGCTCAACTTCCGCCAAAATAGCCACAAAGTCAAGCTCACGCAAGTTTCAGCGACGCCATGGTCCAGTTCATTTTACAGTCACAAACTAATCCACCGGTATCGACTGCATGGTGAATGTGCCTATTAGTATAAACACCGTTCACCTTGATGCAGTTCAATTCCTTCTTCACTTCCAGAATACTGGACGGCTATAAGCAAAATACTTATTACGACGTAAAATGCTAGACGCAGTAGCAAGCGGGAGAGAAACAATACGGTAATCCCCTTCATGGCGTGCCCACGAGGAGCAACTGAAATCGGCATGCAAATGATGCAAATGATTTCTCACGCAAATGACTTCTCGCCCTTCCCCGATTTTCCATCCACGCTGCGGCACACAACGCGTCAGGTAGGTACGCAAAGCAGCCTGGAATCGTAATGGGCTCTGTCTTTTCTTGTTCGACACGACGCAGATGTGCGCCTCCGTGCGCTCATTTGAGTATTGCAGCGATCGTCGCGGAGCTGGTGCGCACTATCAAGCGCAGTGGCAGAGCGTGCACTCCGCTTAATTGCGCACGGAGTCTCAATCTTCGTGAATCAGAGTGTACAATAGTAGGCGAAACCCGAGAGCGCACCACAACTGCGGCAGAAGCTGAAGCCTGCAGCGCCAATTGCGTAACAGCAACGGGAGCACGAGTGGAACGGACACTCGCCGTGGGGCACTCGTACGCGCCTGAGTTCATTAGTGCGGGGGGGGGGGGGGGGGGGGGGGGATATCCATTCCATTCTCAGGGATGTTCGCACGGCGAGCCTCTTGTCTCCTGACCGGCCTTTACAGAACGCAGTATTCCGAGATGCACACGTTCTTCAACAGCAATGTTTTTAGATTAGGTCCGCTGCAGTTCAACCAAAATGCAATCACGTCATTAGGAAAGAGCGCCACGAAATAGGCGACGAGGGCAGCGATTGTGCTGAACATGTCTCGATGCCCCTATAGTCACACACGGACCGGTTTCAGCGCGGATGTCGGCTTACTACAAGGTGATTATTACGACACCTCCAGGGCTACACCTGCAACGGATTTTGCCAGAGTTTGAGAATGAACTCAGTAGAAGACCTGACAGCTTCCGGAAACCCTCGTTGTTTATGGACCCCATAGTGCAATCGGGGTCAAAAAGACTCCACGACGCGTCAGCGGAAACTGAATACATCTCTGTTGTTATCTGGTGGCTCGAGACCACAGTGTTGGAGATGAAAGTCGGACTCATGTGCAATGATTTGCGTAAGTGAACAGTGCCGACGGGTGGCAGATGTGGCACATGTACGCTTAGATTGCTTTTCGAGCGTCTGTGGGACCTTTGTCACATTACACGCATCACTCGCTTGTCTAGCCCGTGAGTACCACGACACTGAAACGGGTGAAGTCGGCGCCTGATAGCGCTGCGCGCGCATGGCGTGTCATGTTCTGCGCCACGTACTCGTTGCAGTGGAGAGCACGGCGTCATCATGCCCAGTGAGATCCAACCTCACAGACACACCGAGTCGCGCAGCGCTGACAGCGCCCCCTAATAATAATAAAAAAGGCTATTCCGCCTCTGTCCCATGAATTCACTCTGGACGAATGTAAGAAGTCGAGGCGCCGCGGCCACATCCGATGGCACAGGGTCGCTGAGGAGACCCGAGCTTTCCGGAGGTTGAGGCCAACGGGACGAGTCGGGCCGGCATTTGTATTTCGAGAAAGCAGACGTTGCGCAGGGCTCTTCTTCAGACACGTACGCGACGCGGCTGAAAATCTTTTCAAGTGAATAGCTACGTTTTCCCTGATAAAAAAATAACAAAAAGCGGAAACGTAAAGTGGCACTGTATTTCGCCCATGAAGCCTACTATAGGACATGGGCGGACTCAACACTTGGAGGAGGTAGTTCCAAGAATTCATTTTTTGAACTTTCTTCACGCGCACACAAAATAAGATTGGGTGAGCACGGTTTTTGCCGAAGAGAATTTCTCGCTCAGGGGACGAGGGAAGGGCGGTCGTTCCCTGCCCTTCGCTTCCTCCCCCCCATTTAAGATTTATCAAGGTGGCGGTCACGAAGGAAACTCTACTAGCCCCCTGTACTACGCGCGGGTCTGCGCGGCCAAGGAGCCAGCTGGCGGGGCCAGAGGGCATGCGGCACCTACCTTGGGAGCAGCCTGGGCCTCTTCCCCTGCGACGGAGGGGATCGCCACTTCGTAATTGGCCAGGCTGCTGAGCAATGTAGCCACCCTTGGACGGTCGGGCATTTCCTCCTGCGTAGAGAGGGTGCGCGCAATGAGGCACTCGCACATTCAATTTACATTTAAATGAGCGACTAAACAGTAACGACAGCAGCAAGCGTTGGGACGAAAACAGAGAGAAAAGGCGCGAGAACTGCGGCAACAGTGAGTATGAGGAGACGACAGCCCGTTGGAAAGGCAAAATAAAACCAAATCACGAAGCTGGTGAAATAAGAAAATCAAAACCGCAATCAAATGGGGGCGTGGCAAATACAGAGGGACAAAAAAAAAAAAAGGTTCTCCCAAAAGAGGAAGTAGACAGAGGAGGGTATAGATTTATCGGCGGAAAAGGTTGGCAGTACAAATTCTGGTTAAGAAAGAAAAAAATGAAAATAACTGCTGGATGCCAGAAGTGCCAGAGAACGAGAACGCGACGAGAAAATCTTGGAACCATGTAAAAGCTTTGGGAAGCAAGAATGAAGCAATTCAGGCGCACAGTCAAGATGTAGAAGAACACAGCTCAAAGAAACGACGACGCACCAAATTATATTAGAGGCAGCATAGCCAAGTAATTTGAAAGAAGCAGCGGAGCCGTAGCTGGAGGAGCAAAAAAAAAAAAAGAAGACATACGGTGAAACTGAATTAGTCATGAACAACCTCGGCTGCAAAGACGCTGAAAAGAGAATACTTAACAACGTTACAACTGGACTAGGCGAAATTCTCAAGAGACTATCGAACAAGCTGGGGCCAGAAAGCAAGGAAGCATTGTTAAAGACCTTAGAAAGTGTCATAAGGAAGCGAAATACCAGACAGCTATTACCAGGAATCTGGCAACACAGTAAAATGAATCTTAAATACAAAAGCAATTAACGGACACAAGGAAGACACTAAACTATGCAGACAACTCGCGATATCGTCGAGCGAGATAGATTGCAAATACAACAAAAACTAAAAATTGAAGACCCGGGCTTTGGCAAAAAATCTGTTCTATTAGGAGGACTGCAGGTTTCACAACCGGTAGACGCATAGATTTGAACTTTTTCACGCTGTCACAATGCATAGAAATGGCCAAGAAAAAAAAAAAAAACAGACTTTATGTTAACAATTTTCACGACCTAGAGGGGGCGCCTCAATCAATCTAATATGGCGGCGATACGGAGGGCTGCTGCCGCGATCAGCGCTTGTTTTAATATTTCACTATAACCTCGCGCTTGCGTGTCGAAAGTTGCAACCTCGTATGAGCACACCAGTCAGTTTTTTCGAGGGTGTAGAGCAAAAAACGAGAGACAAGAAAGAAATGGCTGCCTGGAGTCACGCAAGGAGCGAGGCGGATGCGGTAGGCACCCGACGCGCGCTTTGGAGAAAATTTAAAATCAGTGACTTCGACGACGAAGCCTAACGTACAACGGGTGGATGACAAAACTAGAAGAGCAGCTTTTTATTTTAGCACTACAGGCAAGCAAGACCCAGCGACTGTAAATTTGGAATGCATAGGAAGTAAGCCTATAGAATAGCTTGGCGTGTCACTCTATCTCGCTCGAGTCTGAACTGATAGAGATATGCTCTTCTGAATTTTTTCGTGCTCATCAATTTTATTAACCATGTGATGCACTAAGCTGAATACAGATTTATAATCGCGTGTACAGGTGGAAAGCTACAACAACGATGTCCCTTTTCCACGCGTTATCTTTCGGGATTAACTAACCGCGCCTGTTGCACACCTCTTCTTCCCGGGATCACGCTTCAACCCCCCCCCCCCCCCCCCCCCCCACACACACACACACACACACACTTTTTCTGTTTTCAATGTACAGAGCAGGCGGTATTTTATCTCCTTCATTATGACCGCCTTTTTTCTTCCTCTCCAAAAGAAGGTAACCAACGATTTTCAATTCGAAATTCAATTAAGAACTCAATTAGGAACTCGAAGCCCGCATGATCTCCCAGACTAACTGGAGTACGATAGCGGCTTCGCGATCAGCCGTGCACCAAGCATCGGTACACGGGTTAAGGTGCGAAAGAGGGCTGAACTACGCATCTTCCTGCAGTCCGAACAGGGAAAGGAATCATTTCCGAGATTAGAACAGCACGCCGAAGCAATAGCGAACTGATGGCCCCCTGAGTCCGAGGGGAAGCCCCGCCTATAGTAGTGAATCGTAAACTAGACAGCGACAAGCCAGTTACTCCAGGGTTACACAAGATGCCAACGTGTGCTAAAGTAGGACGGTCGTAAAAAAAAAGAAAAAGAGAAACAGAAACAGCGAAGGAAGGGCGTTTTAGAAGCATGCGTTGTAGTGTGTGTCCCGGCTGCACACTGTAGCTTGCGCAACGTCGGCGTCTGCGAACCAAATAAGTCCGTTTCAGCGCGTAACACGGCGCATGCGACAGGGCGAGTAAATACACGCAGGAAGCAACAAACTACAGGCTACGGACTCGTCGCACACATTGCGCAATGAACACGCGGGAAGAGATTCACGAGTCGGCCGCCGCCGCAGAGCAGCACGACGCGCGCATTATGTAAAAGGAAACAGCCACTGCCATCACACGTTTACTTTGCCCAAAACTTCTCCGGGGGCCGTTGCATAACCCTTTCGCGGTAGTCGCTTCTTCTATACTCGTGGTTATGCGCAAACTATACGCACTGCAAAACGGTTTTAAAGCGGAAGCTTCGCGCCGAAACGGCACTGCACGATACTGCAAGCGAGGAAAAATCGCGACAAAGTGGCGAATCGCAGATGAGCCTATCGCCCTTTTTTCTGTTTTTCTTTCGTTATTCAACCGTACGTCTCGTTTGTACCAGAAACAAAATATATCCCTCCCTTATCCTTGCCTGGCGCGAATGTGATCGGACCAAAAATGAAACCAAAAAAGAGACAAAACTAACTTTCGGTAATGAGCACCACGCTCACTTTTTTTTTTCTATATAACCACTTCAATAACTCGCATCCTGTTTCGCGCGCGTTGCGTACACTGTAACTGAAGTGCCGCATTCGTGAAGTCAAAAGAAAGTGGGTGGACATTAGTCGTCTAAAGATAGAACAGTATCGAGTCTCGCTCTTTTCAGTTCGCGCTGTAACTCGATTCTAAAATGTGCCTGCGTATACGCAGGTACAGCAGTTCATTAAGGGCGCAGCGCAAGATCGACAGTCAACAGAGGACGCAGCGGCCCAGATACGGCGCCCTCGACAAGAGCTCTCCACACGCGAGCAATAAAATGCAGGGCAGGAAAGCGCGCGCGCGCCATAGCGCACAACGGTGCCCGGCCGGGACGCAGGTGCCCTCCGCTCTTGTACTGCCGCGGGGAAATGGAAATCACTGCGCATTCGTTGAAGTTATCGTTCGCAAGTACAAAGGACGCCGCGCAGAAAGAAATTGCCCCTTCCCAAAAGGATCGACTTTCTTCCCTCCTCTGTACGAACAGAGGGCGGCAGCCGAACGTGGCCGCGCGAGTCGCTCCCTCGGTAACAGCTTGCGTCGTTCCAGACCGAGGGAATGCTTCGAGATATGCTCTGCATTTCGGAAAATCAGGGCTGCCGACCAGGTCACCGAATCGCAGATAAAAAAAAAAGAAAGAGTGCTATTCAGCGAACTCCCAAGTTATAAACTAGTACATGTTCGTGTCCCAGCCGTCGAAAGAAACAAGACGAAAGCAGAGTTCCGTTGCCTCTTCAACAGTCCTCTGTACAATCCTCTGCACAAATTTAACAGGAATCTCGGCGCGAATGCTTAGCGATTGTTGCTCCTATCGTTGAGCAACGCTGTCCTGCGTTAGAAACAGTTCGCGCTCACTCTGCTTTGGAGGCGTTGGGATTGAAAGTTTGTTTATTTAGCGTAAAACATGAAATACGAACACGGAACTTAAATTAACACTGGCAGACTGGCAAATCAAGGCAGAAGACACAATCATACTGCACAGAAGCTGAGGCTATCACTACAAAAACAAAGCTGCACGGCTGATGTACGGAAAATATTTCCCTATCACTGGTGCTTATAAACTCTATCAAATACAAAGGAACATTTTCACGGCCTAAGAGTACCGCAGGCTCAGGAGAAAGCTAAAATCCCAGCTAACAAAATAGCAATAAAAAACGAGACAACAAGCTTCTGCTTTCCTCTACGTTTTCAGTAACAAGGAGCAGCAACGAGCCTCACTCAAAGATAGCCTCGAAGTACATGCGAGACGCATTGGAAGTACTGCTTCAGATTGGCATGGTTACCGTTACGGAAAAGCGTGTGGCAGTGGGCACATCTTGTCGTTGGACGGAGGGACGGACAGTATTAGGGGTCTCTCCTCAAAGCGGCGGTGTAACGGTTGCCACCTAACCAGCAGTTATAAATAAGGCCCTCAGTTTCCTCCGATTGCACTAACAAGCACGGATTTTAGCCTTTTGAGCGGAATCGTGCGTTAGCCATCACGTTCTCTCTCTCTTTTTGATACTGTGTCTGTGGTCATCAGTAGGAAGAACAAAATAAAGGGAATGCACTTAATTTATTCTGCTGAATTCCCTTGAAACGTAGGATGTTGGAACGAACGAAGTTCTGCTGGTGAGGCCTTGACTCGTTTGTTCCCCCATGCGCTCACGCAAGCTAGCGCGTTAAGCATTGCGTCTCCGGAAGCAACACGCCCGCACGCTTATATGGGGTGAGTCACGATAATGGCGCGTGTCGAAAGCAGTATTGCAGTATTTACACAAATATAATGAGAGTTTTATTTTCATGAATCATCTGTTTCAGAAAGCATCAAGCGTTATATTTAAAAGCAAACTGCGAATATAGCGCGAAATTTTCTTTTTCTCTTTTTTGCTGTTCTTACGGGATACTCACAAAACACTCACCCACTAGGCTCATAAGCTGCAAGGAAAAGCCAACTTCTCAACGAGAACTGCGCGGCCGCTTGTGCGCGAAAGGCCGCATGCGTTGACGCGAGGGCGGGGGTAGGAATCTCCAGTTAGTTTCGGTTTCAACTACTTAAGCACATATGGGACTAGGCTGGAGAACTGATGTTTGTAAATGAATAACTCCTACCCATGGGCACAGCGCGAGAGGCTGCGACGGTGGCCTAATTGTTTGAGACACCAGGGAATAAAGTTCCCCTGTTTTCGCCGGCGGTGGTTCGAAACCCGCTCGGGGATTAAGTTTTTCGCGCGGCTATGACAACGATACAACGCTTCTGTTGACTATCCTCCGGCCACTGGGCGAGGATTTTGCGCTGATCTATGCATCGCATCGGCAATAGTACATACCAGTACGTTTCCTACCCCTGCAGAAGGCTTCCTGCGGAACACTGCATATTCTTCGTTCTCATTTCGCGTAATTTCAAATTTTCTGCCGCAGAACTATATAGGGGCTTCAGTTATAAACACCAGCAAACTAAGCAACTTACATTCGCATAGGCGATTTCTGAGCCTTTTGACAATAGACCGTGCGGTCATTGGCGTAAAAGGGAAGCTGAATTAAGCGGTTAGCCCACATTTGCTTACCCGTGTGTACGCAGACAAAAAGTGAGCTTACATGGTAGAGGTAAAGGTTCCTTTCATAGCTTGACATGCCTCCATCTTGGATTATGGGGCGTTCGTCGCACTGCGCAGAGTCACCTGCAGAAAAAAACAGGAAGAAGGAAAATGCGCGTTAGTATGCAAATACACAATTCACGTCAAGGGCCTATACTCTGGCTCTTGTGCCGCCAACAAGCGGACGAAGAGTGCTTTACAGGGACAAACTTGAGCAAACTTTAATGAACAACTAGCACCCAGGGAGTATTACACGGAAAGGTTTAAGGGCCGTCGACAATGTGAAACGAGTGTAAGCGTTAGCTCTACGTGTAACGGGAGCCACATAACCCACTGCTCATGCGGCTGAGGGACGAAGGGGAACGGGGTTGCTTGGCACCCCAGCAATTTCGGTTTTGCCGTAGCGCTTCCAATAGCCGCAAGATCTCGGCAACGGCCTCGGGGATCGACAAAGAGGAAAACGCGACGTGTACACCTACAAGTAACAGAAAATCCCGCGCCTCGTTAATCCCCACGCATGAACGGACGCCTCGGCCCCAAGCAGCAAAGTTCGTTAAGTATTGATCTCGCCTTCTTTGGTCGGTCCCTAAGAACGATGGGCGAACATTTACCACGCATTCATCTTCGGGCTCGCTGGCCAGACAGACACAGCGCTACGATTTATTTATGCGCGAGGCTGGCGCAGCAACCTCACTGCGGCGGTCTCCGTGCTTGCGAACTTTCGCAGCACATGCAGTGCCGTATAAAATATCCTACACTGCAAGCTGAAGGAAAATACGAGGAAAAGATCCTCTGCAAGATAAGTCTCGGAATATGCTTATCTCTGAAATGTTCCACTTTAAGCGCCCTTCACGCACACTTCGCATAAAGTTCTAGTGCATCACGGTTCACAAAAATCATCCCATACAAAGCTAGCATTGCGGTTTCATTCTCCGCCGTAATAAGGCAGGAGGGGCGGCCAGCAGTGCACCAGGCGAATGAGTGAATGGCGATTGCAGACTCAAGGCTACATGGGAGACGCAAAACTGGGTCACTTGGCGCAGCGAGGCTGGCCGCTTCTCCCGCTCGCTAAGACAAACGAAAGGGGCACTCGTGCCGTTACGCGCACGCAGAAAGCACAGACAAGCGCTTTCCCCAGTACGTTTACTCCAACGAATGAGAAACGAAATAACAGCCGCAGGAGATAGACGCGCACATTCCCGTGACGATCTAGCGGTCAAGGGCGCGGAACCCGATGCAGAGACTAAGATTCAGCGTTTGACGGCCACTCAGTGCGGGCAAAAGGGACAGAATAAAGGCGGGGAAAAAAGACCGCGCCGGCGGGCACAAAAGGGGGGAAAAAAAATGCAGGAGAAAGCCTCGTGGCAGCGGTAATGGCGTCTTCGCTCGTTAAGCTCCATTAGCATGACTGGAGCGGTGCGCCCGCTAAACGACTCAGCGCCGTCGCGTCTGAGGCTGCCCCCGAGAAGCCCCGGAGGGCGGTGCGACCCTCGCAAGCAGAGCGGCACCGAGGGCTAATCCCCGGCGCGGCGACGACGATGCCGTCGCGCAAAGGGCCGCCGTGCATAGGCAGCAGAGCAGACAGTCGAGACTCGCGAAGCTCTCTCCAAGACTTAAACCAATGCTCGCTTTGCACAGCTAAGTGAATTCGCCGGGGCACCTCTTGGCCCGTGCGCCAGGGGCACCCCCTCCACACTCCTCCAACCCTTCCAAGTAGCGCGCCTGCAATGCACGCGCTCGCCGTACTTTCGCAAAAACTGCTGCGCGCTTCGAACGCCAATCCTATTCAGCGTAGTACTGCTGTTTTAAGAGCGCCGCGCAGATTTGGCCCCAGCTGGTGGTGCTGTCGAAGCCCGGCGTTGAGCAGCGCCGCAGGGTGCCGCAATAATCCTAAGTAGATGTCCCGAAGCGTCGCGAGCTGCTGATTGCGCTACTCGGAAACCCATTTTCGAGACCGAGTGCGCGCGCGACTTCAAACGCACCGCGGTCATCAAATTTTATGTCCGAGTTGCCCACGCGTTGCCCGTTTGTTGCCGACCGATGCATGCTAATGCTCTTCTGGTCATGCTAACGAAACACTCGGCGCAACCGAAGACACCGTCGATTAAAGCCAGAACCGTCTAATTGATCTGCGTAATATATTCTTTCGCTCTCTCTCTACTGGCACTCGGAACAATTTCTTGATTACCTCCGCACACAAAGTGAGAAGAAAAAAAAACTCGTTTCGTTATATCACGGGGAAAGAAGCAGCCGGATCCGCCAACGGGTACAAAGAGGAGAGCCTGAAATCGGTTCCAAATGAGCAGAAAACGCCGAATGCGGCACAGGCAATGGTTTACTGGGCACTTTTATTGAAGAAGCAAGTATTGCTCGGCTGAGACTGCAGTCTCAGCCGAACAATACTTCACAGACTGCAGTGCTGCGAAGAAAATAATAATAAGAAGAATACTTTATTACACTGCGGGTATCATCACCACTAACATATAATAGGCCTGCCAAAGCCGCATTGGGCTAGGAAAGAAAATACGAGCGAAAAGAAATATATTTAGAAATGAATTGTCTCGCATGCTCTGAACACCAACGCAGCCATACCTAGGTGTTCACAGGTCCAGATTTCTTAGACATCACTTCTAATCGCGAGAAAACTGGAATATTGTAAGATACCGTTATCAACATATTGATGGGAGTTGTTTGACCTTTCAAAGTGCAGTCAAAATCTTGATTTAAAGTTTGTCCTGCGCTTGCATCGAATAGTTGAGACTGCCATAGAAAATAAACGGGGTGCGTTTTTAACAGCAAATAGCATAAAACTAGAAACGTCCTCAGGAGGGACCTGCGGATGTGTTGACTATTATGGTGCAGTCTTAAGATATGCGCAAAAAATTGCGTCCATAAACAACTTCCCGTTGAAAAAAAATGCGCTTATCGAGAACTTCTGGGTATGCACTAAGTCAGTAACTGTCAGTTCGCATAATCAGCCGTCACATCTTGGCTCGACAGAGGCGTATCCGCTAGGCCGTGAAATTCGTCAGTTGTGTGAGTAAAGTAAATACACAGCGCAGGGCCAGCCCGTGACGTTGGAGCATCAAGGCACGGCTACTGGCACTCGCCCAAGGAAGCTTATTCTCATAATCAGGCTGCCGTCCGTCCTACTCCCTAACCCCCATTAATAACAGGCGCCGCTCGAAAGCGGCCATCTATATATTTATGTCTCCGTGCGCCGGGACCCTCATGGCTCGCTCCATGTCTGAGAATTTCACAGCGAAGCTTGCCACGAGCACAGTGGTTTGACAGGCGGCAGCCATGAGTATTCCTTCGTCGTCGCAAGGAAGGTGCCCATCTACACCCTCTGGTAGAATCTCGATCCTCCGCAGGACGCTTTGATTTTCGCAGACAAAGGAGTGACGACGACATCACAGTCCAGGAGCCTATCAAGGGGCGATGAAGAGAAAAATGGCGGTAAAAAAAAAAAAAACCACGCCATCCGAATTTAGGTTGGGCAGTACTCAAAGAATCCAAAGCACCATTTTTTGTGCGTGTACAGACAAATAAGATTAAATCGGATACAATAAAAATATCAAGAGAAGGAAGCCCAACAACCAGACAGCTGGCGGCAAGAGAGAAATGAAAGGAATGGGGCTGAGAATTCAAAACTGTTGATGTGCAAAGAGAATGCACAGCTGTTTCGAGAAAAGCCAATAAACTCTGCGCACCAAGAGGAGCTGGTTCTCGTCTCGGGTTTTCACGGGTGTCGACTGCTCGTATAATATATCTGGAAGGACGAACGGCTATTTCTCCAGACATCACGGAGCCACGGAAACGTTTTTGAGAGGATTTATTCCTCTCGAGTATAAAACTGCATCCGCTCCAGGTCAGCGTCAAAATGCTCCAGCGATATGACGCTGGCCACTGAAGGATAATGCGGTTCCTGTAAAAGACGCTCTCATTCAAAAACAAGCGGATTGCGCAGTAAAATGAGGCACTATTGGCTACCGCACCGCGCAAACTATAATTCAGCTTTCATAATGCTTTCATAATAAGGAAACTTCCCGTCGTGCTTAAGGCATAAACTTTCGGTGGTGCTGACTTTACGATGCGTAAGGAGCCCGACCGCTGAGGCCACTTTGGCCACAGAGCCACGATAACTTTCCCCGTACCATTTGCACGCGACCAAACGGCGGGCCCAAATAAGCTGTCATGAACAACGCCATATTCTCGTGCCGCAAGAGCTCTCCCGTGACATGCGCTTGACGCCGTGAACATACGGCACCCGTGGTAGCGTTTCGTACCACATTCGCTCATACGGACGTGTCGTCAGGAAGCCGACGGGGCCAGTGGGCGTGACTCGACGTACCGGTAGCGGCACCGTCGCCACGGCCCGGAGCACTGTGGCGCAACAGCGAACCCGCACGGCGCCCGCGGTGGGGGAACGGAGCCCGCCGGCGAGTCTCGAAGGGCGCAGCGACGCGCTCACTTGAAGGCGGCCTAGCCGCAGAGCAGGTGTGCTAGCGGGCTGAGCCTGATTGCGAAAGCGCTGGCCCGTGCGTGCGTCCACTGGACGACAACGGGCGAGGGAGCGAGGAAAAGGGAGAGGGCGCGCCGACAGGCTATCCTGTACAGCCGCCGCGCGAGCCGACATTAGTCCGCGAACGGTAGACAGACTTTGTATGGGGTGCTGTCCTTTTTCACGATGGTCACTGACCTTCAGAAAAAAGAACAGAGCGTGAAGAGTGTTACGCGACCACGCGCCGTGTTCCATCCTTTCTGGAAGAGCATCTCTTCAAATGTAATCGGCTGACTTTTCTGGTTCGGCCTACTAAAAGCCAAGTTCGCTGACCTGTGTTCTTCTCTATATACTTCGCGCATACAGTCGTAGACAGGCTTAGTTTTGTGCTTGAGGGGTACAGCGTACACGGAGGCGATATTGGATATGAAGGACTCTTCGCAGGAAAACAGTGCGTCGGTCTTACGACACTGCTTCTGGGAGCCCCTTTAACAACGCCTGCTATTCTAAGTGCTGAGGTGAGTCTCTTCTCATGGGAGCCATACGCCAGTCACGCTCTCGCATTCTGGCTGCCTCGATGGAAAAACAAACAAAAAAAAAATGATTCACGATACCGCGCTGGATGCGAATAGGAGACATCTCATGCTAGAACTGGCTCGACAGAGCACAACAGTGCGGAATGAAATCAAGCATCCTTGACGCAACCGCAAACCCATGCACGCATAGAGATGTGTTTGAGTAAATATGGCGGCGTTCAGGAAAAATGCAAAAATGACACCGGTTTCTGCCCAGTCAACCCGAAAAGAAAAGCGCAGTGTCCCCCTAAATGCGAATAGTGCGCGGAGAGGGAGCAAAAGAAAAAAAAAGAAAGGGACGGGGGGCAGCAAAAGCCGACTACCCGTATAACTTCCTTGTGCAACCCTGTTCCCGCCAAGACTTTGGAGCCAATACCGCGACAGCTCATTCTTTTCGGGGGTCTGCAGTGCAGACAGCGCACAAAGTCCTTCGCAGCCCTTCAGCGCAAAAGGGCGGCGCAAAGACGAGCCTCTTTTGAGAGCCGCGAGCGCGTCTACGCGGCCGACAGCAGGGAAAAGAACATCGCACAGTACGAGCGTGAAAAATGAATTCCGTTCCTTTTCAGGGAAGGAGGCCCCGACAGCGATAAAAATATGGCGCCGGTTCGCTCCCCGACGGCGCAATGGCTCGGCGGCCGCTTTATGACCGCCATCAGCGAGATCGTAACCTCCGAGGCGACGCCATCGCGGCCAGCGAACCAGGAGGCGCGAGCACGGGCCGCGTGCGGGACTCTGAGCAGCGGGATTCCCTCGCGTTGGCGCCAGGGGCCGCTCCCGATCGCCCCCTCCTCCGTCGAACTCAAAAAGTAGGGATGCATGGCCACAAAGACACGAACGTTTCCGCTCTGTACAGTTGCCCGCGCATGCAGGGGGCGCTGGAAGTCCTTCGCTGAGGTTGGTGGTCCTGATAAACCCCCCTGACACTGTAATGACAGGAACATACCTTTATTTTTATTTTTATATTTTTTGGCCGCTGGAGGTACTTGTGTTGTTTTACTTGAGATACTTAAGTTTTTTCTTCGCTTCTTATCGTGCTCTTGTTGCTGATTTCTCACTGTCCTCCAAGATTATTTTGGGAGCAAGAAAAAAATTATTTTTTTTTCTTAGTCCCAGAATAACTTTTCTCTTCCAAGAAGGCCGATTCGGGCTGGACAATATCATTTTTATTTCCGTTTATTTTTCCCGCACTACTTCATGTCTTCCAAGATGAGTCCTCTGTTTGATATACAAGCCTTTGAAAGGCTTACAAATATCGAAGAACGATTAAGCTGCCCTGCGCATGTGCACTCAGTAGGAATGACGAGCCGGCTCAGGCACGCGACGGAGCTAGTCTGCGACGACTGGCGTCAAAACATCGCTTCTCGAACTGGCCACCAATCGGCGAGCAAAAAGGGTACCGCTGCAGTGGCGACGCGCTCAGTGGACAAAGCCCTTCGTGAAGCCCAGGCCCGTGGACTCTTGGACAAGTGGGAGCCCACCCTTGAGGACCTTTTGTTCTTTTGTTAAAGTATGTTACCACCACCACCTTCACCCGGAGACCCAGTATGGGCAAAGAAAGGAGAGAGAGAAGTGTACAGTGTTGGGCCAGCTGGCGACACGTTCCAAAATAAGTTTAGCGCAACTAGACAGAACAGATAACAGCTAGCGGTGTGTGCTTCCCTGTCCGTCCTGTCTGGTTGCGCTAAACTAATTTCATAAAAGAGAGAGGACGACGGAGTGGACGTTTCTTTCGAGTAACCCGAGGGGACTGCAGCGATCCTCTGCAAACCGGGGAGTACAGATGGCGCAGATTGCCAGTAGCTACGCCGCTAAGCATTCGGTTTTCGACCACGAAGGCTGCATGTATGAGTATATTGACGGTCTCGGCTCCCCACTGGAGGGCATCGTCAAGACGCTGTGAGTCACCACGCAGCGTCAGCCGCTATACGAGCTGCTGGAAGCCTTCCACTGATATTTAAAAATAGGCTTTCTTAGATGCGAATATGGCTTTTGCGGCATAGTAATACCACTGTTGGCGGACATCAGAAAACACATGAATCCTGTTAACTAGTAAGATTAACTAATTTCTGATAGTCAACTTATTAACTATTACATCTAGGCACCTGGTTGCAATTGGAGATAGGTAGCAGGCCGTTTGTAACAGCAATATCAGTTTTTAGAATTCTGAAAGTGCGACCACTCTCGGCGTTGTCACTTAACAAAAAGCGCGCGTCTTCGGCGAGCGCAAAGCAACGCGCCTAGCACTACACTGCGGCGCACGAGTCACGTGACCTTCTGTCGGTCGTGTGAGGTGGAGAAGCCAGCGGCGACGAGTTCACGGCGCGGATAGGACAGAGAAGGCCACGTGGCACCTGGGCCACGGAGTAACGTGCACTGAGGGGCGTTGTTTCGCGCTCGCCCAAGACGCCCGCTTTTCGAAAGCGCGCGTATTTCGGCGCAAGATGGCCAAAGTTTGCTGAGCGAGAGCGCCAAGGGTAATCGTGTTTTCGAAATTCTAGAACATGATATGGCTATTGCTGACGGCCCGCTACAAATCTCTATTTGCAACAAGGCGCGTAATTGTAATAATTAATAAGTTAACTATCATTAATCAGTTAATCAGTTTATTACTGGATAGCATGAATATCCTTATTCTTATGTCCGCCGGACCCAGTATTACTATCCCGCCGAAGCCACCTGTACATCTCAAATAGCCTACCCTTAAAAATTAGCGGCGGGCTTCACCGAAACAACTTCCACATACCATTTGCGTCGGGGTTCCGAGCTTTGGTCATTATCCATTTTTGACGTAACCTGCCACCTAAAGCTGTACTTTAAGTCCTAACAGCTATAGCGCTGTAAAAAACATGCCCATATTCATAGCTTGCTTCCAATGACTGTTGACTGCTTCCATATACGTATCATAATGAGCCCCTCGTGTCCCTATCCTTGGCTGCTCAACAGCTTTACGTGGGCCTCGGTTCTGGCAGTTCTGATGGCGTAGGTAGCATCAGATAGCTCTCGCACAGCTGCTGCCCAGCCCCTTAGATCACGTGACACTTGCGGTAAGGCAGGACGTTTCACGCCCGCCGCTATGGTCGAGGGCGGCGCTGGCAAACTCTGAAGCTTATAAGGCTACCCGCAACACCAGTACTACAATACTAGTTCACTCGAAAGCCGGGGTCAGCAGCCGCCGTAGCTCAGTTGCATATACAGTACTGCACAGGACATGCGGAACTCGTAGGTTCGGGTCCCCCGGGCAAAATGCGGTTGTATTTCCTTCTACTTTCTGTTAAATTATCTACCATCCTGAAAATCAAGCTACTGGTCTTTCACTTTGATCAACACTACCATTAAAAAAAAAAAAAATCTAGCCACTTTGCTTTTCTTTTTTTAATGACTGTTGGCTTCGTTCATGTGTATAAGTCGTACGGGTGACTGCTATTCGCCTTCAAAGCAGACGCTCGCATTGCGTTTCCCACCACTCGTGTAAGCTTGCTGATCAAAACTGGCAATGGTACAAAAATACTGGCAGTGGAAAAACACTGCCGCAGTATGGAGTCACGTTTCTTTGCCGATTCGCGTAATGCGATCATATAAGCTTTTCCCTTCCCTTGCCCGTACTGGGTTCCCCCGATCCCGATTTCGCCTTTCCTTACAAGCACGCAAGCATTTGACTGATCGCTTCTCCGCTCCGGCCGTGTTGCTGGTACAGTCAAAATTATTGAAATTCCGTTCGGCAGGATGAAAAAATAATGACTGCTTCAAACGCATTCATAAATGTCCCCGCTCTTGCTGCTGTCGCTACGTGCCGCAACGCGGGGAGGGCAATCCTTTTCTTTTTGTTTCGCCTCTCGCTCCGAGCCGCAGCGTGCTCCAGGCGGCGTCCGGCGATCGCCGCCTAGGCTGTCCCCTCTGCAGCAGCTTCGAACACTCTCCGGCGCCCCCCGGCGACGCGTTTCGTCAGCGCTCGGTGCGCGGCGTACCCGACGCGGGCGACGCGTTTCGGGCCATTAATTCTCGAAGCAAAGATGTCACACGCGACGTGCGGCCAGTGGAACCGGCGCCGGAACCTGATTTATCGCCTCGCGAAACGCAAAAAATCTCGTATGGTGAAGGAGCGAGAGGACGGCGCCGACGTTAAATGCGCCCGCAAGTGCCGCTTTGTGAAGGAACGCGCCCACGCAGAAGCGGAGCAGGGAAAAAAAAAACTGAGCTGGCTTTCTTCGTTATTCTCTTCGCGAGAAAACATGCTTGCGGATCACGCATGTGCAATGAAAATCTTGGAAGTTATACGAGCAGAAAACCTGAACGCTCTAGAACGACCTGAACAAAGAAAAAACGGAATATGATTCTGCTATACGGGCGGCGCTGAGAACCACAGTAGTTAAATTTCTGGAGTGTCTGTAAATTTTAGGAACTATCTAAGGCCACGGAACATTTTACAAGACCGCCCCTCTTATCCCACTGCACGCACGCACGCAAAGCGAGAGAGAGCGAGACAAAGAGACCCGAGCCTAAGGTTAAAAAAAAAATGGCGGGACACTTAAGCTTCCTCGCCTGGCGTTCACAACCTGCCTATCGAATAGTGAGCAAACTGCCCGCCATGGCAGGTGGCAATTAAATTAATGATTGGCCGCTCGGGAAGAGCAACCTGGACCGCACAAGGCCCACCGCTGGGAGCACCTGCCATCGCAGGGCAGTGGCGCATCGCTTAACCGCTGCACCATTGCGCCAGGGATGGTATGAGGACTCCGAGGGATCTGTGAATGTAAAGCATACACTCTCAGAAAAAAACCGGCCCAGAGGGGAGTAAAGACAACTTTAGTCCTAAAAAGGGCTCTTTAGTCCCTAAATTTGCACACGACACACTCCTTGCCAAAAATGCGCGCCGTGCGCAAACTCAACGGACTAACTGCCGAGAAAGAGACTAACGGGAGGCGAATCGCAGCACAGCAGCACGCGAAAATTGCGCGAGAAGACTCTGACTGCAATAGTACTCGATTTTTGAAGCGCATGGATGTCGTCTAAGGCCAGTGAGGGCACTGCCGCTGCCTGTGACGAGGCGGATACCCTTTTCCGTGAGAAATAGGCTTCGTGCCACCGAAACGGCTGGCAGCTGTGCAAGTGCATAAACAATTACTACGAACTTCAATACGTGTCAAATGTGAGTTGTAAAAGTTAGGGTTGAGCAAGTACACGTAGTTTCATACCGTTGCCGTTGTTTACGAGCTTATGTGATGCTGTGTAAGTATCGGCGACACTTAGCAGTCAATTCCCTGTCACCGCTCTCCGCCGGTAACAAAAAACGAAGTGAACCATCGCCTTCTACCTTTGTTTTCAACAGGCTGTAATGTGCAGCTGCCAATTGCAAGGAAGAAGACCACCTTATACGCAAAAAAAGAAACGAAAAGAAAACCACTGTTGTGGTTGTGAAGTACCGGCCGTAATGTATACACAGTTCAGCACTTCTTTTTTGGCCAAAACGTGATTTAGACTGTTGTGCGTGCGCATTAAAGCTTACCGCAGGTTTTTTCAAAAGCATATGACACCAAAACCACCACACTGTGATAACAATTTGAGCGGTACAGACAGACCGTGTGTGTGTTTCGCATACAAGGCTTTTATTTTCTACCGTGGACTGTCCTCTGTGGTGGCGTAGTCATATCCGCGCTCGGCTCATAATCCAAAGGTTGTCGGTTCGAATCCTGGTGTTTGCATGTATGTTTATTTCTGTTTCCTTTATCGTTGTTATATGTGTGAAGTTCTGTCGGAAACTATCCCGCTATAAATTAAGCTGGAAATTACGCGTCGTTTGCATTTTTTCATTAAATGTCTGCTCCCGGGGACTAACGGTTGCACCCTTTCGAAGCGGACCAACAGTTACACCCTTTGCAGTTAGTCCCGAAAAGGACGATTGCCAGTGGCAGGTCAGTTAGTCCCCAAAAAGACTAACCTCTCGCCCCCTATTCCCCCCTTTTTTCTAAGAGTGTAGAATGACATTCTGCATATATGGGAATCAACCCACCACGCTATCGCGTCGTACTCTTAAGGCGGAGCTCAAGTGTCCCCTATTTTTGGTAACAACACGAACGCCGCCGTAGACGGCAACGCCGACGCCGGCTTTTTTGCAGAACGGGGCCCCTAAGCTGCCGAAAACCGGCATACATACAGGCACGCATGCAGTTGAGGCGAACTTTTAACATTCTGTAGCGACTGCCCGTAGTTCAAAGTGCTCTCGGTACGACATCAGTTGACTTCAGTTTACGCACGCTACAGAAATGCTGGTATTAATACTTCACACCAGTAAATATTAACGTCTCTATTTACCGAACAACGCTTCACTACCGGAATGGGCTGCTATCCACCGCTGCGGCGTGCTTTTCATTCATGACCACAACAAAAATCTGTTGGCATTAATCGCGTAAGGTCCAACGTTTAGCGACGTAGTGTGGTCCGTTACATTACCTAACGTAACCTTGTTTATTTCTTCTCGTGAGTACACCGAGTCGTGCTCTGCACGTTCTGACTTGCTTCGGGGCTTCCGTGCTGCTCTTGTTCAGCGTCCGAACCTAGAGGCTCGTGCCATTGCACAAACGCAGTGTGAACCACTAGCAATGCAGGCAGTGTCTTGCCCGAGCTGATGCAGAAAGGAAGCCGATGATTAAGGTGCAGGTGTACGAGTTATTAACGGCCGTAACACAAAAGTCGTCGAATTTCACGTTCGCTCCTCTCCCCGAGACGTCGCGGTCTTCTTCGGTGGTGTACACTTGGACGCCCGCCGAGCGGCGGCTCCCTTCCCTGATTGGGGAGCCCGACACGGAAGGGGCGACAAGCGAGAAACCAGCAAGCCGGTCGGAGCGCGAGCGGCGCCGCCAATGGCCCCGCGTCGCGCTCTGATCAATAACGAATTAGTCCGGCCGGTTTAATTGAGCTCGGTCGCCGGGAACGCGCCGCCGTGCGCGCAAATTAATAGGCGGCGCCGCAAGCATGCACCATACCGCCGCTGGCACGCACCACGCAAGCGACATGGGCAAGAGCAGACTGAGCCAAATGCGGCGTCGTGTACTTAGAAACGACGTGCGCGAAACTAAAAGCTCGCGTGGCCTACCGCGAACTTTCCTCGCTACGCTCGCAGTAACGGCACCGAGGGGGATGCACCACAAGTGACGAGCGTAGGAGAGAGGCTGAAGTCCGCGCTGATGATCTGAACCAACAGGCTGCCTTCTGCACAGCATCCGTTCAACGGTAGACACACCGCAACGCTGGGTCGCGTTTCAGAGCAGAGCAAAGTCGCGCCCCAGCGGTAACAATAGATGAAAACCCGGTTCAGCAACTGTCAGCACCATAATATCAGACGCCCCCCTGATGCGCCAAGCAAGTTTTGGAACCCGGAAATCCTCGGGTAGTTTAGTAACACAGAACCTGGCATGCATGCAGGAAATCCCCAGCTGGTCTACGAACGAAGAGACGTTGAGAAACTGCGCGCAGTATTCCTATGAGGCTTGCTCGCTGGGTCGAGAAATTTCTCCGCGGTGCTTATCGGGTTCAGCGCTGCCGGCAGTGAACGCGTTTTTTTTTTTTTCTTGGCATAACGACGAAGCTCGTTGCAGTACCGGAACCCCGCCTCAGCACGAATCACTGCAGCCTTTTGTTGCCCTTGTGCGGAAGTTTAACAGCACTCTAACAACGAAACTGGGTTAGAAAAGTGTCTCTTTACTTCTGTACGAATCTTCGCCATGCAGGGCGCATATCGTTTGCGCGCATATAATTTTTACTACGTGGGAGTTCGCTCACAGATAACTGCATTCAGGATACTGCGTTTGGGGCAATGCCGTAATCATCGGTATAGTCTTTTCTAGTAAGGCTACGTTAGCGGTAAAAGAAGAGCAGAAAAATAAGATAACCAGACGACCCTCGCCCACTGCCACCGTGCCCAGACTGCATCGTTTATTTAACGGCGCGGTCCTGGTACAGCCCCTGTGGCAACCAAGTTCGCAGGAAGCGCCGTGGCGCAATCATTCTCCCACTGGCTGGGCCTTGCTGATCTGTTACGCCAGCGAATGCGGGAGACGGCAGGGGGGAGAGCCCCCTCTAATTCGGTGCCGCGGCAGCGATTTCGCACGCAGTCTATTTCGCACACTCACAAAGAGAGAGAAAAAAAAACAAACAACGTTCGAATGTTCGAATTTTTTCAACCTCCATAGAGAAAGTTATCAAATACAGAAAAACGAGAAGCGCATCCATTTCAATAGAATTCCGCGGCTGTTGCCAGCAAAGGCGTCCTTTTTATCGAAAAGCTGACGATACTGACCGATTCGGTCGAGAGATGAAATACGGGACCTGCCTTTTCGATTAAATTAATTTGGTGCAATGCTTTCTACACACAGGCACTTGGCAAAGGTACACTCGGATATGTATTCCAGAGATAGGCAAAAATAGCCTGCCGGCAACCAAAAACGCTATAATTTCACTTGCAAGCCGCGTCCGGAATTTTGGTGACCTTTATTCTCTCTCCTTTTTTTTTCCTTTGCTCATCTTAGTTCAAGCGAGTGCGACAGTGCTCTATTGGCCCGAGTGGCATGGGAGATAGCTCGGATAAAGTCCTGATTACGGGCATTACCGATACTGCGGGTGGATCGATACCCGCGCCTCCCGGCGCCAGACTCGGCGCCGATTGCGTCGTCGCCCAGGCAGGGCATCCACCCCGTTTGAAGCAGACTGCCATTGCAACCCCCTTCGGCGGCTCTAACTGCGCGTTCTGCCCGCCTCAAAACGGCATGGCTGCAACGCCCTTCTTTCTGCAGATCGCCAGTGGAAGCGGATATCAATGATCTCCTCCACATCCGCCGCCTATACATCAAATCCATTCAACGCCACTACTATAAACGCGACCGGAGCTACAGAACTAGCATGTGATTTGTCATAATGCGAACGGAAAGCCCGAGTCACATGTCTTGCGTTTAGGCAGGTTCCACCAATCGGGAGGGCCAGAATCACGCATATTAATTAATTTATGCACCTGTGCGGGAGCTGACAGCGGTAGACTAAGATATAAACTGCAACCTCCAGTACACAGTACACAAGCATACGTCACCTAATATTGTGCGCCACCACGGGCTACAAGGAGTCATCGAAAGGATACTACACAACCTATATACGAGCCCAAACCTTGCTTACGTTGGAAAAGGTTAGGAATCACCGAACCCGCGGCGGCCTTGTAAGGAACAGCAGACCACTTCAGTCACCTCCCTTTAAAAAGGAAGGCTGTGCCTATAGATGCCGGGGCCAAGGAAGCACCGCATCAACCAGAGGCACTTGAGACGACAAACTGATGCGCGACTTAACGGACGTCCCGTGACAAGCAAGCCAGCGCAACTGCCAGGACGCTAGCGTGAAAATGCGCCACATCGTTTCTTTGAAGAACATGAAGCGAAGAGCTCGCCATGAACGCTAAAGCATTCCTCTGAATTTCTCACATCTCGTCATGGAGCTCGGCGATCACGCTCCTTTTTCAAAAGACACGGAATGAGTAAGCCGAGACGACGGAGTCCAGCCAGCCCACATGCCTCTCGAAAGTTGTGCACAACAGACTGTCTTTCTTCCGAATCACATTTCCGAGCGATGGATTATGTCCCTTCCTCGTGGTAAACGCTTGCCGAGAATCTCTGCGGTAGGTTTAGGAGCAGGACAAAATCGAAAGGGCGCTGGCACGTGGGCGCAGCAATGCCACATCATGCCTCGCAGTGAAAAACTGAAAAATCTGCCGAAGTCTGAATGACATCTCATATGCAAGTACAGCGCCAACATGCTATGTCCACACTGTACGCATGGACGAAAGAGTCGATCGACTGCACGGTGAAGCTGGAGCACAACAAAACGCACCCACGCACGCACGCACGCACGCACGCACGCACGCACGCATAGATTAAAGACATGAAAGGAAGGGAGCACAGACTTTTTCTGTTCGGTACTTTTTTTTTTTTCCAGCGCAAGTGCGAACTGTTTTCTTTACGCGGGAGCATCCTGTTTGATGCAAAATGAGGAGCGGAAACCAGAAGCGCTATGTTCCGTGTTTCAATTCTCACTCATTTTTTTTTTATTTCCTTCAGTATAAAGAGGCACGACGCATCATTTCGAACACGCACACTTCGTGTTTGCATAGTCGTTTTTCTCGTTCAGCGGAGGATGCGAAGCCACCACAAATCCTGCTCTCGAGGCGAAAATCCCGCGCACATCGGCCGCAGACAGACGCTCCACCGATGAGGTATGCGCATACTTGCCCAGGCTCGTACGCGGTGTGAAATCGCCCGAGTTCGCCCGCGGGCGCTGCCTACAAAACCACAGCGCCGTTCGGTCGCCGCACAACGACTCGGCCGGCGTGCGCCGCATAATTCACGCACAGCCGCGGCAGCCACGAAAAGCAAGCAGAGACGTTTCAGCTCGCGCCGGGGGCTGGCGTCGCAGGAAGCGCGCACCAGCCCGTTGCAATACTCAGCTTCATTTGTCCCCTTCACCCTACGGCTCGAGAAGGTTGGCATAGCGCATCAAAGTCAGGAGAGGAAGGAAGGACAACGGAGAGAAGTGTAACATTCTACCATGCACGGCCGCCGCGACGAGCGGCGACATCGCAGGGCGGTTTATGTGCTCAAGCTCTCGGAAACCACCCATCACGAACCCCCCCGACCCCAGGCGCGCCAGTTTCACGCGCTGCCAAAGCAAACGGGCCGGCCGCGGCACACAACGCATGCGATGCGACGCGGCGTTCGGGCCAACCAACGCAGCGGAGGCTAAGCCCGCCGACCGACCTCTCCGGTGGCAGCCGCGCTCTCCCTTCGCCGGGGCTCAGAGCTACGCGCGAGGCGCCAAGGTAAACACCGGGTAGCATCGCCCGTGCGGGGCGTTAAAGCTCGGCGCTCCAAGTGCAAGTCCGCTCGAGAGGAACGCGCGACAGGTCACCGGCACAGAGAAGGATGCGCCTCCCTGGTCTCGCAACGTCGCGCCGCCACGCTCTCGCCCTTCCTTGCGCGCTCAGCCTCCGCGCGTCCCTCTGCCGCTGTTTGGACACGGCCGAGGATCCGGGGGACTTCGCGGTAACGACAGACATGCAAAAAAGTTCTGGGAATTTCGTTCTTGTTCCAAGACAAACAAGTGCTTCGAGGAACTCTGCGGAAACGAGGAAAGAACTAATTTATGCGCCCCTCGGGTGACATGAGAAACGTTATAAGCCGAATATGATTAAGGCGATGCAACTCTGGTAACAAAGTTTGCTGCGGAGTTTTCACCTGACAAATAATTTCGGCTGCGTGCAGCCAAGTTAGGGCAAGGACATTGCAAGGTATACACAGTAAGCTGCTTATTCCTCCTTCGCTCTCAGGGTCTAATTGCTAGTACTCTCATACTGAACGCGCATATAAAGCAATATACATATTCTTTTAGGGGGTAAGGCTGTAAGAACTGCTCGTAAAAAACGTCCGCTATGCCAGACATAATGCATGCACCGTAAGAGTTATCGCAATCTTTCAACTGCCGTAGAAAGAACCCGGATACCGTGAGATTACCAATCAGTTCAGAGATAGAACTTTCGTTTAAAACTCAATTCTTTCTTTTTTGTTTTCCAGATATTACTATTACGAGGAGAAATAGGGGAGATTTGTGAACCGCGTTTACCTCTATGACCGTTTTTTCCCTTTAGCAAGTTCAGCGTAGCGTTAGTACGATTGATGTCGCCGTCCTCAATTCAATTCAAGAATCTTAATCTGATGGGTGACTCGAGGTCGCTGCGGATCGTCTGCAAACTGCATCTTTGTTCCTTTCCGCCGCCCAAAGTAGGTCACCTTTAAAGTCAACCTTTCCTTCACTCCACATCACATCATTCTTATAACAGCCCCCCAATCTTTTTGACAGAAGGACTGCTCGACGATAAACTGGATTTAGTGCAGAACAGCGGGGAATAATCAATGCTGCAGACGCCGCTAGCCCAAGCGATTTCGCAGACAAGAAAATCAGGCAACGTATGGAGAGGCTTTGAAGAGAACCACAGCTCTTCCTTGCCACATAACACGAACCTCGTAGGCTTGCAAATTGAATCACCGTAACTTTTCGGGGAGCTGCCTTTTTATAAGCGGCAGCTCTACCTTGCGCAAGGGAGCGCCGTCTATTTAAGTATGTTAGCATAGGGTTTGGAGGCCGCTGGTTCGTGTTTTTTTTTTTTCTTGTCATGTCAGCTACCATAATACCAGCGGTGTTCGATATTTAAGAGCTCTAACATCTTTACCAGTTGCTTTAATGTGTATAGAAAAAGGAAAGGAAAGAAACATAAATATGCTTCTGCCATGTCCTTCGTTATTCCTTGCCTTTAACAGAGCGCACAGTAAGTAGGCAGGTTCGCTCCGGCCATTAGAAAGCGGAGAATTGTTTTTATTTGCACACGGTCAATCCCGCGCCCGGTCAAAACAGCCAGTCTACAACACACGCAAAACAAGCAGAAAGTTCCTGGAGCGCTTTCTGGCGTATGACAATAGTGAAGATGGTAAGCGAAACGCAACTTTGAAACGTTGTCAACTTGCTATGCTTATTTGACACTATTTTTTGGACACGCGAAGCTGACGACAAGTATAGGCCGAAGCTGCTGCAGGCCGCAACACGAAGCCCTCGCTTCTAAGCATGCTGCCGGAAACGACGTCCATCATTTGCCAGGTGCGATGTACCTAAGCGATGCCTCAATTCAAAACAGCCGTATTTTACACAATTTATGACGGCTCAACAACAGTGCGGCAGATAAGCTACCAAACGACGACAACACTGAACGATAAGCCCTATGGCATTCGAAAGCCATTCTATACGGCCAAGAAAGATCGTGCACTCCAGCAATCCACGCTATGCGTTGAACAATTTCGGTTTTCATGGCGTGAAGAAACGCTCATCTCATAGAGCAATACACACAGGTGCGCAGTCTGTCAGACGCTGCGTGCTTCGCGTGCCTTTGGCCGAGCCATGATAGGTCGGGGAAAAGACACGCGGAGTACAGTGGCGCACCTTCTGGACGGAGAGCTTGAAAAACTGTCTATATCCCAACCCGCCCTGTCGTGGACTTGTCGCCACTGCCACATAACGCAAAATAACAAAACAAAAGCTAATCTGAGCAGATACGCGACGTGCGACAATACATCGCCATACACGCACCAGCAAACGCGGTGAAATTGTACGAGTGCTTGCTCCAGATCGCCTGTGAATCGCTTTTCGGAGACTGACATGGTGGACTCAAGGAAATCAAAGCAAAGTACGACCTAAAAACGCAGAATTATCCACCCACTCACTGGCCCCAAAATGACTACACTTTCGACGGCACGAGGGTCGAAATCATTACAGAGGAATACTGTCTCTGCCCTGAAACTGATCTAACACCATTACCCGCGCAGTGCCACGCAGTGCCACGCAGTGCCACGCAGCCATTCTTCATCAGTAACAACTTCAAAGGCATGCAGATGTCGTGTCAAGCCGAAGAACAATCGATTGGTCCCCTCAATCTAACTTCTCACGAAACAAATCCCTTTTGGTCCGCGTTGAAAAACGAAGCGCTCCTGGCAGATAGAAAGAGAGAAAAGGATGTGTCCGGCGGCACAGGCGGCACGGCCCAGGGATGGACCCTGTGCAGCCTGCGGAGGCTCGGGAGGGATTGTATATAGCCCGAATAAATCCCTCAAGCCTTCCCCAAAGTCAACTACTGCACCATGTGGCGCGCAGCGCGAAAAATCAACGCGTCGGTCGACTGATAACGAAGGGTATAGCGGTCGGAGTGCCTCCCCTCCAAAAGCAAACCGCCGTATGTACGTCGCACAGCTCACGGTGGCGAACAGGGTTCGGCGCGACCCCCATCTGCGGATGATGATGGAAGGCGCGCAACGGGCCGGTGTTGCGCTTCGCACACAGTAGTAGAAAACATTTATTCACAAAAAGGTAGATAAAGAGGTGAAAATACAGATTTTGGGTGGAGTCCTATGAGCCCTCCGACGCTGGAAAGAGGAGAGCCTAGGAAGCCCACAGCCCTGGAATCGACACTGTATGGCTGTCAGTAGAGAAAACCCTCTGCGCGCCTATACAGACAGCAGCGGCACCCTGCGAAAACCCCGCCGATGGGAGTTCGCAGCTGCGTGTATGAGGAACGCAGACAGACCTGCGACGCCGCTGCGCGATGCATTTTGTCGCCAGCTTCACTCCATGTGACACCGCAGCTGGCGCCCAGTTTCCGGAGCGCTCATTTGCTCGGCGCGAAAACGTCGTGAGCGCGCTGTGCACGCGCGCTAGTGATTTCACGGCGGCAGGAACGGGGAGCGAAGACCGCTATAAGCAGAGGCCGACCCCTTTGCAGGAGGGGCTGACTTGTATGTGTGCGAGGGACACTGTGAGCTAGGCGGTAGGCCACGGTGGAGGGCTCGGGATTAATTTTGATCACTTGGGGTTTCTTAACGTTCGCTGACATCGCACAGCACAGCAACGCTCATGTATAATTTACAGAGAAATGCGCCTACTGCGGTCGGAATCGAACCGGCGACCAACAGTTCACGGGAACAAGTCCACTTAAAAAAAAAAAAAAAACTCTTAAGGGACTCTCGGTGGGTCGTTTGAATGCGTTAGTAGCCAAACGTTCATTATATCCGAGCTTGACACACTGAAACTTGTTATATCCGAGGCAATAATACACTTAGGTTCGTTTATCCGACGTCAACAAACTGAGTTCGTTGCATCCAAGGCCCAGACTCGAAAGTTCATGATATCCGAAGTAACACACGAAAGATCGGTATATCCGAGGTTAACGCAATAAAGTTCGTAATATCCGAGGTTAGAACACACGAAAGGTCTTTATATCCGAGGTGGCGAACTAAGGTTCGTTATATCTGGGTACTAGTATACTAAGTTTGTTCGTAGCACGGTGGGCAGGTAGCCATCTGGCCAACGTGGCAGGTGGGCCAACTGCCACTGGCTACTGACAGACGGCGGTCGTCATTTCTGCTCGCGCCGACCCTTCTACGCGTTAAAAAAAAAAAAAAAAAGAAACTCAGAAAGAGCCCACACTATCCAACTCCACACGTTCTGCATGAAACATGGGCTAGCTCGAATTCTGGCAGCTACGGGGTAAGCCAAACGTGCAGTGAGCAGTGCTGACACGCAAAAACCGCTCCGGTTGCTTCGAGATGGCTATTTGGACGCGAAAATAAGCCACAGGACTAACTCGGAGAGAGTCAGTTTTCGACTAACCGTCCATCGAAATTGGTCACACGCATGCAAACGGAAACCTGCCAAGAGAATGACCAAATGTTTTTTAGGGGAATCCCCCAAGGTGGAGTAGATTTGTAATAAGGGAGTAATTACTCATTGACGTCCACCCGAGCGCAGCCATACGGCTACAAAGGAAAGCTATACAGCTTTCTCAGAAACTTCGTAGTTAAAGAAAAATTCGTCCTGGTCCGGGGATCGAACCCGGAACCACCGCTACACCGGAGCAGTCGCTCTACCAATTGAGCTAACCGGGACGGCAAGCTTATGGTAGGACGAGAGCGAATTGATCAATAACTCGAAGTGGGAACAGTGTTTGACCAAATGTTTTTTAGGGGAATCCCCCAAGGTGGAGTAGATTTGTAATAAGGGAGTAATTACTCATTGACGTCCACCCGAGCGCAGCCATACGGCTACAAAGGAAAGCTATACAGCTTTCTCAGAAACTTCGTAGTTAAAGAAAAATTCGTCCTGGTCCGGGGATCGAACCCGGAACCACCGCTACACCGGAGCAGTCGCTCTACCAATTGAGCTAACCGGGACGGCAAGCTTATGGTAGGACGAGAGCGAATTGATCAATAACTCGAAGTGGGAACAGTGTTTGACCAAATGTTTTTTAGGGGAATCCCCCAAGGTGGAGTAGATTTGTAATAAGGGAGTAATTACTCATTGACGTCCACCCGAGCGCAGCCATACGGCTACAAAGGAAAGCTATACAGCTTTCTCAGAAACTTCGTAGTTAAAGAAAAATTCGTCCTGGTCCGGGGATCGAACCCGGAACCACCGCTACACCGGAGCAGTCGCTCTACCAATTGAGCTAACCGGGACGGCAAGCTTATGGTAGGACGAGAGCGAATTGATCAATAACTCGAAGTGGGAACAGTGTTTGACCAAATGTTTTTTAGGGGAATCCCCCAAGGTGGAGTAGATTTGTAATAAGGGAGTAATTACTCATTGACGTCCACCCGAGCGCAGCCATACGGCTACAAAGGAAAGCTATACAGCTTTCTCAGAAACTTCGTAGTTAAAGAAAAATTCGTCCTGGTCCGGGGATCGAACCCGGAACCACCGCTACACCGGAGCAGTCGCTCTACCAATTGAGCTAACCGGGACGGCAAGCTTATGGTAGGACGAGAGCGAATTGATCAATAACTCGAAGTGGGAACAGTGTTTGACCAAATGTTTTTTAGGGGAATCCCCCAAGGTGGAGTAGATTTGTAATAAGGGAGTAATTACTCATTGACGTCCACCCGAGCGCAGCCATACGGCTACAAAGGAAAGCTATACAGCTTTCTCAGAAACTTCGTAGTTAAAGAAAAATTCGTCCTGGTCCGGGGATCGAACCCGGAACCACCGCTACACCGGAGCAGTCGCTCTACCAATTGAGCTAACCGGGACGGCAAGCTTATGGTAGGACGAGAGCGAATTGATCAATAACTCGAAGTGGGAACAGTGTTTGACCAAATGTTTTTTAGGGGAATCCCCCAAGGTGGAGTAGATTTGTAATAAGGGAGTAATTACTCATTGACGTCCACCCGAGCGCAGCCATACGGCTACAAAGGAAAGCTATACAGCTTTCTCAGAAACTTCGTAGTTAAAGAAAAATTCGTCCTGGTCCGGGGATCGAACCCGGAACCACCGCTACACCGGAGCAGTCGCTCTACCAATTGAGCTAACCGGGACGGCAAGCTTATGGTAGGACGAGAGCGAATTGATCAATAACTCGAAGTGGGAACAGTGTTTGACCAAATGTTTTTAGGGGAATCCCCCAAGGTGGAGTAGATTTGTAATAAGGGAGTAATTACTCATTGACGTCCACCCGAGCGCAGCCATACGGCTACAAAGGAAAGCTATACAGCTTTCTCAGAAACTTCGTAGTTAAAGAAAAATTCGTCCTGGTCCGGGGATCGAACCCGGAACCACCGCTACACCGGAGCAGTCGCTCTACCAATTGAGCTAACCGGGACGGCAAGCTTATGGTAGGACGAGAGCGAATTGATCAATAACTCGAAGTGGGAACAGTGTTTGACCAAATGTTTTTTAGGGGAATCCCCCAAGGTGGAGTAGATTTGTAATAAGGGAGTAATTACTCATTGACGTCCACCCGAGCGCAGCCATACGGCTACAAAGGAAAGCTATACAGCTTTCTCAGAAACTTCGTAGTTAAAGAAAAATTCGTCCTGGTCCGGGGATCGAACCCGGAACCACCGCTACACCGGAGCAGTCGCTCTACCAATTGAGCTAACCGGGACGGCAAGCTTATGGTAGGACGAGAGCGAATTGATCAATAACTCGAAGTGGGAACAGTGTTTGACCAAATGTTTTTTAGGGGAATCCCCCAAGGTGGAGTAGATTTGTAATAAGGGAGTAATTACTCATTGACGTCCACCCGAGCGCAGCCATACGGCTACAAAGGAAAGCTATACAGCTTTCTCAGAAACTTCGTAGCTTGCCGTCCCGGTTAGCTCAATTGGTAGAGCGACTGCTCCGGTGTAGCGGTGGTTCCGGGTTCGATCCCCGGACCAGGACGAATTTTTCTTTAACTACGAAGTTTCTGAGAAAGCTGTATAGCTTTCCTTTGTAGCCGTATGGCTGCGCTCGGGTGGACGTCAATGAGTAATTACTCCCTTATTACAAATCTACTCCACCTTGGGGGATTCCCCTAAAAAACATTTGGTCAAACACTGTTCCCACTTCGAGTTATTGATCAATTCGCTCTCGTCCTACCATAAGCTTGCCGTCCCGGTTAGCTCAATTGGTAGAGCGACTGCTCCGGTGTAGCGGTGGTTCCGGGTTCGATCCCCGGACCAGGACGAATTTTTCTTTAACTACGAAGTTTCTGAGAAAGCTGTATAGCTTTCCTTTGTAGCCGTATGGCTGCGCTCGGGTGGACGTCAATGAGTAATTACTCCCTTATTACAAATCTACTCCACCTTGGGGGATTCCCCTAAAAAACATTTGGTCAAACACTGTTCCCACTTCGAGTTATTGATCAATTCGCTCTCGTCCTACCATAAGCTTGCCGTCCCGGTTAGCTCAATTGGTAGAGCGACTGCTCCGGTGTAGCGGTGGTTCCGGGTTCGATCCCCGGACCAGGACGAATTTTTCTTTAACTACGAAGTTTCTGAGAAAGCTGTATAGCTTTCCTTTGTAGCCGTATGGCTGCGCTCGGGTGGACGTCAATGAGTAATTACTCCCTTATTACAAATCTACTCCACCTTGGGGGATTCCCCTAAAAAACATTTGGTCAAACACTGTTCCCACTTCGAGTTATTGATCAATTCGCTCTCGTCCTACCATAAGCTTGCCGTCCCGGTTAGCTCAATTGGTAGAGCGACTGCTCCGGTGTAGCGGTGGTTCCGGGTTCGATCCCCGGACCAGGACGAATTTTTCTTTAACTACGAAGTTTCTGAGAAAGCTGTATAGCTTTCCTTTGTAGCCGTATGGCTGCGCTCGGGTGGACGTCAATGAGTAATTACTCCCTTATTACAAATCTACTCCACCTTGGGGGATTCCCCTAAAAAACATTTGGTCAAACACTGTTCCCACTTCGAGTTATTGATCAATTCGCTCTCGTCCTACCATAAGCTTGCCGTCCCGGTTAGCTCAATTGGTAGAGCGACTGCTCCGGTGTAGCGGTGGTTCCGGGTTCGATCCCCGGACCAGGACGAATTTTTCTTTAACTACGAAGTTTCTGAGAAAGCTGTATAGCTTTCCTTTGTAGCCGTATGGCTGCGCTCGGGTGGACGTCAATGAGTAATTACTCCCTTATTACAAATCTACTCCACCTTGGGGGATTCCCCTAAAAAACATTTGGTCAAACACTGTTCCCACTTCGAGTTATTGATCAATTCGCTCTCGTCCTACCATAAGCTTGCCGTCCCGGTTAGCTCAATTGGTAGAGCGACTGCTCCGGTGTAGCGGTGGTTCCGGGTTCGATCCCCGGACCAGGACGAATTTTTCTTTAACTACGAAGTTTCTGAGAAAGCTGTATAGCTTTCCTTTGTAGCCGTATGGCTGCGCTCGGGTGGACGTCAATGAGTAATTACTCCCTTATTACAAATCTACTCCACCTTGGGGGATTCCCCTAAAAAAACATTTGGTCAAACACTGTTCCCACTTCGAGTTATTGATCAATTCGCTCTCGTCCTACCATAAGCTTGCCGTCCCGGTTAGCTCAATTGGTAGAGCGACTGCTCCGGTGTAGCGGTGGTTCCGGGTTCGATCCCCGGACCAGGACGAATTTTTCTTTAACTACGAAGTTTCTGAGAAAGCTGTATAGCTTTCCTTTGTAGCCGTATGGCTGCGCTCGGGTGGACGTCAATGAGTAATTACTCCCTTATTACAAATCTACTCCACCTTGGGGGATTCCCCTAAAAAACATTTGGTCAAACACTGTTCCCACTTCGAGTTATTGATCAATTCGCTCTCGTCCTACCATAAGCTTGCCGTCCCGGTTAGCTCAATTGGTAGAGCGACTGCTCCGGTGTAGCGGTGGTTCCGGGTTCGATCCCCGGACCAGGACGAATTTTTCTTTAACTACGAAGTTTCTGAGAAAGCTGTATAGCTTTCCTTTGTAGCCGTATGGCTGCGCTCGGGTGGACGTCAATGAGTAATTACTCCCTTATTACAAATCTACTCCACCTTGGGGGATTCCCCTAAAAAACATTTGGTCAAACACTGTTCCCACTTCGAGTTATTGATCAATTCGCTCTCGTCCTACCATAAGCTTGCCGTCCCGGTTAGCTCAATTGGTAGAGCGACTGCTCCGGTGTAGCGGTGGTTCCGGGTTCGATCCCCGGACCAGGACGAATTTTTCTTTAACTACGAAGTTTCTGAGAAAGCTGTATAGCTTTCCTTTGTAGCCGTATGGCTGCGCTCGGGTGGACGTCAATGAGTAATTACTCCCTTATTACAAATCTACTCCACCTTGGGGGATTCCCCTAAAAAACATTTGGTCAAACACTGTTCCCACTTCGAGTTATTGATCAATTCGCTCTCGTCCTACCATAAGCTTGCCGTCCCGGTTAGCTCAATTGGTAGAGCGACTGCTCCGGTGTAGCGGTGGTTCCGGGTTCGATCCCCGGACCAGGACGAATTTTTCTTTAACTACGAAGTTTCTGAGAAAGCTGTATAGCTTTCCTTTGTAGCCGTATGGCTGCGCTCGGGTGGACGTCAATGAGTAATTACTCCCTTATTACAAATCTACTCCACCTTGGGGGATTCCCCTAAAAAACATTTGGTCAAACACTGTTCCCACTTCGAGTTATTGATCAATTCGCTCTCGTCCTACCATAAGCTTGCCGTCCCGGTTAGCTCAATTGGTAGAGCGACTGCTCCGGTGTAGCGGTGGTTCCGGGTTCGATCCCCGGACCAGGACGAATTTTTCTTTAACTACGAAGTTTCTGAGAAAGCTGTATAGCTTTCCTTTGTAGCCGTATGGCTGCGCTCGGGTGGACGTCAATGAGTAATTACTCCCTTACTGCCAAGAGAATGAAAACACAGTGCGACTCCAACGACAAACTCTGTCCTCCCGTCTCCACTGTTGAGCACATGCTCGCCCGTTTTCTTTTTCTGCACGCGCGGGCCTGGGAGCAGATATACAGTTACCGCCAGACGGGGATGACACGCAGGCATTACGACTGCTGCAGCAGACAGCCGCCGCATGTGGGGGTGAAGAGAGAGGTAAAAAAAGCGACTCAGAAATTTCTGCTCTGTTTTTGCTCCCTCCCGAAGAATGCGGAAAGCCGGTGACACGCCCGTACGCTACTTCGGTGTCACGCGATTCCTCGGTTTCCAAGCGCCATTCATCATCAAGGGTGTAGTGCCACGCACCAGCCTTTGTATTTCCACGCACTCCGGAGTGCTCTCTGCGACAGTTTGCACCTTTCGCGGTGATGCCCTACAATTAGGGCGGCGGCTCAAACTTCCCTACTCGAGCCGTGCAAACAAGCCAGCCTCTTAAGAACCGGTAGTCTACGTATAGAGCCACGCGTGCCCTGTTTGAACGTTTCTTTTCTTTTTTGCCGGCGTCTGGAGCACTCTCAGCCCGTGCCCTTGACCCCGAGTAATCAATCAGTTAATAGCTCCTCCGCATGTTTCGCATTAATCTGAGTAAGTGTACGCCTTTAATTCGATTCCCCAGGCCATTATTTGCTGCCGAAATTTTCTGCTGCCTCCAGCTTTTATCGTCAGCCTTTGTTTGCCGAGTAAGTTGGGGCTTTCATCTCAAGCCCCATATGTGTACTCAAGTTGTATCAGTATAAAAGGCCATCGGAATCGGCATTGAAGAGTAAGAGAACAAGCAGCCAGTTTTCAAGCGATTACCTGTTGGCTTGTGCGCGTTCTCGTTTTCGCACGCTTCAACTGCCCGCTATGCTGCATCTTTTATTTTTGCTCTGTCTTTGCTTCCCTCAGCACAAATAGAATTTTTCTCCACTGCATCGCACAGTTTTCGCTTGCGTGTCCTACTTTCCTTCGTCATGGTCATCGTTTTACACAGGGCGGACCAATGGCGGGAACAACATATGCACCCGTTTCTGGAAAGGTACACTAGTTAGCCCCATGAGTTTAGGGGAATTCCAAAAGAAGGAGTAAATTTGTAATAAGGGAGTAATTACTCATTAGCATCCACCCAAGCGCAGCCATACGGCTACAAAGAAAAGTAATACTCCCCGAGGGGGGAGTATAGCACCTTGGGGAATTCTCCTGAATTCATAGCATAACACCGCTCCCACTTTGGGTGGCTGATCAGGTCAGCCTCGCCTTGCCAGCCCTATCTGCTATCCGCCCTAATTAGCTCAGCTGGTAGAGAGACTGCTCCGTACAGGCGGTGGTCCCAGGCGTGATGCCCAGACAAGGACCAGTTTTTTTTCAACTGCGATGCTTACAATATGGTTTATGCGGTTTAACGTCCCAAAGCGACTCAGGCTGTGAGGGACGTCGTAGTGAAGAGCTCCGGAAATTTCGACCACCTGGGGTTCTTTAACCTGCACTGACATCGCACAGGACACGGGCCTCTAGAATTTCGCCTCCATCGAAATGCGACCGCCGCGGCCGGAGTCGAACACGCTTCTTTCGGGTCAGCAGCCGAGCGCCATAACCACTGATCCACCGTTCCGGCTAACTGCGAGGCTTAATTATGAGAAAGCTAGATATCCTTTGCAGGCGCAAGCCTGCGCTTGGGTGAATGCTAATGAGTAATTACTTCCTAGCTACGCTAGAAACCCCATACCCCAGTGAGCGGTAGTTCAGACTCAATGCTGCATGCATCAGTTATTGATGCTTCCCTGTATCCGTGTTCGCAACCAGTTCAGGGATGCCAACAGTAGGTGGCACGTACAGACCGAGTGCTCCCAGCATACGATGAACCAAGAGCGCACGTATCAGCGCGTGGTCCCCGGCGCTGGCCAGTGCTCACGCTGGGCATGCTATCATGCTCGGCAGTGAGAAGTGGCCGAACACCGGCTCGCACGCACAGACGCGGAAACGAAAAATAAGGATAAAAAAGGTCTCGCGCCTCGGCCCGAACCACAAACAGCAAAAAGGGAATGTAATAAATGCACCCCCCCCCACCCCCTCTCAATACACACACGTACACAAAATAAATTAGCATACGCGCGTTCATGTTGTGCAAACTCTTACCGCCTCGCGAAGAGATGCGGAATCTGCCGAAGCGCTTCAGCTGAACGATCGAAGAGGCGCGACGTGAGCGCTTCTTCTCCCCTGCCGGAAAAGGTATGGGTTGGCTGTCGATGTTCCCCGGCTGCGTAGAACCAGCCTCGTCTATGGAGAACGCCAGAACGCGTGAGTCGAGCACGGTGGTTTCCGAGCGCAGCGGGAAGTTGGAGCTACGGGTCCCGCCAGCGTCTACGCCGTCAGCCTTGACGTCAGTCGCAGTGCTTGAGCCCTGAGCGCCCACAGCCGCCCCTGCGGAGTCGCCGGCAGCGGCTTGACTCGGTTCGCCCTTTCCGTGGTCGCACGAAGCAGCGCGGCTGGGTGGTTGCGCGCCGGCAGGCATAACGTGGAAGCGACCCTGGGACTCCTCCCGAACAGAGGGCGCGGGAAGCTTGTCCTGACCGCATACGGGGCTCTGCTCGGCGCAGGATTCCTCCGGCCCGTCCATGCTGAAATCAGCCAGATAGTCTCGGAAAGCGGAGGACATGCGCGCCATGGCTGCTGCGAGCCCACCGCTGGCGTCCTCGGCAGCTTGCGGAGACACGCGGCCCGAAGAGCGGACGCTGGCCGCCGACTCCTTGCGGCTGGAGGGTCGAGGCGGACTCGCCGCTTCCATACTTCCCGCTCTCGAAGCGGAGGGCTCAGCGGGAGCGCTGTCCAGTGGTGCTCCGGCAGGCGAAGATCGCGCGGCAGTGCTCAGGTCGGAGCGGAACTGGTCTTCCACGCCGTTCGCGACGCTCACGATGTGGTTTCGCAGCGAAGAAAACAGGCCGTCGTCCAATCGGTTCGAGAGGCTGCTCGAGCGACGCACGTCGTAGCGCGGCATCTATGTTCGCGACAACCGTGCGGATCCCACAGATCGCGATGCGGCGCACGCAGAGTCGCACTACTGACTGCGGAAAGCGGCCACGCGCTCATGAAGACATGGCGGGGCAGCCGCAGCGAAAGAAGAAAACAAGTATGCGCGACAGCTAGAACGCTGCCACGGAAATGACGACGAACACCAAAGGGGCTGGCGAAGACATTTTTTGTTCAATTGCTGTCTTGGGTAAAATCACTAGACAGTAAGAATGACTTCTAAAGCATTCTGCAGAGTTCCAGAAGAGGCGTCTGCTGTACCCAAGTCGGGGCAGTACAAGGCTCATCCATGTGCGAACAATGGGTGATTCGTTTTCCGAAAGCTGTTCTCAACGGGGAGCTACCAAGGAGGAATGCTGCAGAGGCGTCAAGGCCTGTGCTCCTCTTGGCTTGGACAGAGCTCAGAGTAAAAAAATAAAATAAAAAACAAAATGAACACTGGACAACATACAGGGGTTACTGAATTATACTTCGTGCGGGTTTTCTAGCGGATAATCTTGTAATACTGCGAATACATTATTTTATTTCACACCATGCAAGGATCGTTTGTCGTAGCCTAATCCACAGATCGGCATCGAGCAGTTTCCATTTTTATCATTCATCAGTGTGACAGACGGTTGCGCGACATTGTGCCACGCATATGTTGCTTCATTTTTCTTCCCCCAATTTTCAAAACAAGTGAGCTACTTTCCATGAATCATCTCTTCATCTCGCCGACGTCTGTTGCAAGCACAACAGGAAAAGCTACACGGCGTCAGGCCGAAGCCGCCAAGTGAATCTAGACAGACCGATAATGAACGAGGATACGCAAGCGACACGGGCGCTTACAACACCGCGACAGAATAAGCGCGAAAAACCAGAAGCCTTAAACTTGGGCCGATGACGCGTGCGGCAATTGCGTGGGCTAGCGCGAGCTGAGCGCGTCAGAAAGATCAGCGCCCGCAGCCACAGCCGATTAGCTCTCAACGCGGGCAGCGCCCGAACGGGAAAAGCCGCGGGGCACACGCCCAGGGATCTGTCATTTCCGCATGACGGGCACGAAGCGCGCCGGACTAATTGAATCCGTCAGTCTGGATTACGGCCAGAGCGGTGCGATTAACCAGCGCGCGCATGCATGAGCGAAAGCGAGCAGCAGCAACGGCGCTGGCCCCCAAACCACTGCCCTCGCTCGCAGCGTGGAGTACCTAGACACGCAGGAGCCGATCCACGCGGGACTCTGCAAGAGCCCAGAAAAGCCGCGCTCCCACGGTCCGCTGCAGGCGCCGCTTTGCTCTGCGAGCGCCAGAACAGCAGGCACTCAGGTAGCGGTGAGCATCAATTATAACGGGAATCCTCCGCACACAATCGTCGTCCGGAACGCTCTCTCGGAGCAGGCGCTCGCAGAGCCAAATTAAGTTACACGGCAGGGCCAAACACGCGTCAGCCTGCCATTGTAACGCAACCGTCATCCGCGCTATATGTCTCAGGGAAAAAGAGTTCAGGTCATCCGGGAACAGCACCGGCTCAAGCAAAGCGTGAAGAAGCGGTCTGGAATAACGCAGCCAAGCAGGATGCGAGGCGTGGAATTTTTCGCTCGGAAATAATTCCGCCAGCGTGTCTGCTTCGCATTTTTGGAACTGCCCTTCTCAGTGGCTAATCAGGCACGCAAGCCGACGCGATTGCATTTTAAAGACGGGGTCACATTGATTTTTTCGGGCGAAAAATTAAGAGTGAGTGAGAAACTATAGGGAACGCTTAAGTCACTTTAAGAGTGGGACGCAATAGCAGTAGATCTCACACTTCTGTTGCAACTTCTGTCGCAGCTTCTGTTGCAACTTCTGTGTGTGTGTTTGCGACAGTTTCTTTGCAACTGTCGGCCCATCGACCGCAATATTGGGACTGCTAGCTGCAGTAGCAGGTATCCGCTATGCTGTGACGGTGCCGACATTTGCATATATCATTTTCTTCTTATTTTTCACCTCCATTGCTCACAACCCGCAAGGCAGGTTGTGATGACGTCACATGATCACGTGACCTCTCTCGACCAATCATTAATTTAACTGCTACAGTGGGCGGGTTATGATGACGTCAAAAGGTCACGTGACCTCTCTCGACCAATCAGCGAATTTCGTGACAACGGACCCCGGCGGGGTTTTGGTGTGACCACAACTACAATTACATCGCGTTAAAAAACCGTGGTTACCGTCGAAATGAACGTGCTGTATTGGAGGAATATACGGTTCCAGGCAGCGACGGGGTTATCGTGATTGACAGCCTCGTCGTTCATCCCGTAGGGGCAGGATGCCAGCGTCTAATAATGGACGGCGGTCAGGGGTCGTACTCAATGTGCAGCGGACATAAGCGGAGCACCCTACCAGCGGCCCTATGGCACAGGCACGCAAACATCGACAGGTGAGACGACGACACGACAGCTACGGCAGGTGCAGTGCACCGTCACGGAAGAACCCCGCCAGCGAGAGAAATGAAAAGGCGTTTAACGCGCGTTTGGGTCAAGTGCGAAGTCCTTCCGTTTCCCGCGGCATTGCCCTGAAACTAGGCTAGGTGGTAACGCATCTTTTTAATAAAGAATCTCGTTCACAGCGCTAGGAGACTGCACAAGGGACGGAGAAGGGCAGGCCGCTAATTGCCAAGTAAGTTCATTCACTTCTTCCGAGCCTACGGAAATCTTCACCTTATGCACGAACCGAAGAGAAATACGCGGGGCAAAGCGCGCGGCTGCGCACGGCAGAAAAGATCGCAAACGCGTTCAATAACCCGCTCGGTGGCAGAAATTTAGTGGCTGCCCTGCGAATTCCTTCATTCCTATAGTGGTGGCTTCCTTTCTTCTCTTTTATTTCCCTGGCGCTTTAGCCCCAGGCAAAACAAAGATGTTGGCTTCCAGCTGCGTGCGCGAGTCATTTTGAAATATGCTAGAACAGCTTTCAGCTCGACTCTCCCTCTGTCTCC